>NW_009730442.1:0-8805 GCF_000703405.1 Apaloderma vittatum
TGGACTAGATGATCTTCAGAGGTCCCTTCCAACCCCTAACATTCTGTGATTCTGTGATTCTGTGATCAAAAGACTCAATTTTCCCCAGATATCCCAAAGCTCAGGCCATTCCTACAGGAAGAGTCGCTGGCAAGATCAGTCTCACGGAAAGACTTTGCAAGAGGCTCAGGCTGCAACTAAGTCAGGAGTGTTACAAAACCAGGTTTGATGTCCACGGGATCCGTGAAGAACCAAGGCGTGTGAAAACACCCACAACACAAAATTTGCCATCTTTTCCACTTTCTGAAAAAAACCCACTGTGTTTTTTTTTCCCCTGTGTTGAATAGCTGAGATGGTGCCCTCACCCTTACTCCTGCCCCATCTCACACAGCCAGAGCCTGCACATGTGCTGGGAGGGATGCTCAGCAGCCTTCTCCTCTTCCCTGGATGATGTTCCTCCTGACAAGGCAGGTACTTCTGCACCAACCTTGTTTTGGGCAGAGAGAAGAGACTACAGCTGTTTAGTCAGTCTGGGTCTGCCTTTTCCCCATAGTGGGGATTAAATTTTTTCCAGTCCAAAATGTAGTGTTGGATTGTGAGAGCACTATGATCTCAAATTTTCTTTAAAACTGTGAAAAGGAAATTCATAGCATCACTTAGGTTGGAAAAGACCTTTAAGATAGTCGAGTCCAACCATTACCCCAGCACTGCAGGTCAGCACTAACCCATGTCCCTGAGCACCACATCTACACAGCTTCTAAAATCCCTCCAGGGGTGGGGACTCCACCATGGGACTGCCCCATAGAAAGTTTCCTTTAACACTGGTGATATTTTTAGTTAGTGAGCCAATGTTTGCAACAAACAAACAAAAAGAAGGCTGCCAGCGCTTTTTAAACGGGCAAAATATAAAAATAAAATAGGTCAGACTTTCTCAGAAAAGGACATCATGGCTTCTAGAGTAGAGGTCAAGCTGCATCTCTCTGTACCTGCTCAAGCTCCGTGTGCTCGTGTTTGAATGGGTGCTTGTACCCATAACACACGCATCTCCCATCACTCATCGACATCCAGCAGCCGGGCCACATAAAAGCATTTTACGTCAAAGGTCCAGGCGTAATTAAGTGCTGAACTGGCAGGGCAATAGGGTGCATAGAGGATTAAATTGTTGTCTCTTCAGGAACAGCAAGTGTGGTTTTCTTGCTTGCAAATCTCAGGGTTTAGAACATGTTAGGAAGAAAAAAACCACAAACCAAAAAATGAGACGAATTGTGGTACACAGCACAGATGATCAGCTCACCATGTGGAGGTGGCTCGAGAGGAGGGGCAGGAAGAGGACCATCCCTGGGCCACTCAGGAAGGGTCTTTTTCCACACTTACTTATTATAAACGAGTTAACTTTGTCAACAGTTCCTACCCTCAAAAGTCACACCTGGAAACATTTTCACTTCTTGCCCTGTGCCATGTCCTACAGCTCTTTGTGATGCGATCCAGTTCTGCCACGGACAAAAGCAAAGAACAGAATCTCCTGATTTATTAATTGGATTTGGTTCTCCTGATCAAAGAAACTCTTCCTGCCTATGCATGGAGATGTCAGAGGCACAGGGTTCTTCATTCCAAGCTGTCTGCTATACATTGAATTAATGCTGCATTTTGCTCTTTTCTACCTTCAGGCCAATACAACTTTGCCTTTATGAAACTCCTAGCACCCACCCCTTAGATTCTCCCTGCCTCACACCTTAGAGTCTGCCTTGTGTGTCCGGAGGAAAACAGATTTTTATTGGGTGTATGTAGCAGAGAATACAATGGCAGGAAAAATACTCTTTAAGATTCTTTCAGAATTTCTGTGGCAACTTTAGGCAGAAGTTTATCCTGAAAATCAGAAATAAACCAAGATTGGATTTTACTGTTTCTACCTCTTAAGAGGAGCAAGGCAGGGTCTCTGAGCTCTGCCTCAGTTTCCCAGCTCCCAGCCAGGGTGCCAGTGTGATGTCCATGTCACAGCTCCAACCAAAACTTCTTAGCCAAAAGGAAATCCCGAACTGTTGACACTGTTTTAACCGCCTCTTGCATGGCAGCTTTGTTTCTTCACATTTGAGGATTCCCAGCAGGGAGTGGGGAAGCAGATGCCACCACAAATTGTGAATTCAGCCCTGACACCCATGAGCCAGGAAACTTCATGAGAGAGAGCATGGGGGGTTTTGGAAAACCCATCGGTAATCAACCACCTGGTTACTGCACATGCTGTCCCTTGTGCAACGATGCAGACTCTGTTGTCTGAGGATAATTACAGACTGAATTTGACTGCTTACATAAACATCTTCTGTTAAAACAAAGTGGAGGGCAGCCTGGCACACTCAACATGGGCTGCAGGAGGGCTATCCTATATTGTGACAGGTCACGTATTTTTTCTCACTTATTCCAGCTGAAAGTGAAAGGAAGGCACAGCCACTGATTGTACCCCTTAATTATCTCCATGTTAAAAATGTTTATCATTGTGATGCTGAGTGACACCTGCTTGGGCGGGTCCAGAGAAGGCCATGAAGAGCATCTCTCCAATGAAAACAGGCTGAGACAAGTGTCCAAGGCCGGGTTGGACGGGGCTGGGACCAACCTGCTCTGGTGGGAGGACACATCTTGCCCGGGGGACTGGGTGGGCTTTAGGGTCCCTTCCAAATCAAACCATCCTGTGATGACACAGCATCTCTCCCTCCAGCAATTCCAGCCTTTAAGTGACAGCACAATCTGTATTACTTCTAATTTCTATATGTACAAACTGCTTATCACCTTGGTAAGGCACAATTTTCCTTTTCATGCAAAAGTACATAAAAATAAGTAATTTCCTCTGTAATGCTGAAATCACTACAATACAAAAAAAACCCTCTGTAATACTGAAAAAAAAAAAGCTGAATGAAAGTCATCATCTCTCTATAAGAGATACAGCACGTCTTCTTCTTCCCTTTTGATGACTTATCCTTTTAAAGTAGTCTCTGAGAACACCCTGTGCCTCAGCTCTGTGAAGGATTATTGCACCTGAAAGGGAAGAGCAAGTCCTCACCAAGAGCCACCGTGTTCAGCAATTGTCAAAAAGCAGAATCACGTCTGGCCTCAGCATCTTTCCCAAGTGTGACACAGCTGCTTCTCTGCAGGCCTTTTGGAAGGTTGCACACCCTCCTTGCTCCAGGGCAAAGAAACCCAGGAGGGACCATGGGGAGTGGGATGCATTTGAGATGATGCTGGATTCCCCTGCACTATTGTCACACTGTAGATCAACACCAACCTCAAGACTTTAGCCTTGCTTTCTTTTAGGAAACACTACCTCAGAAGCCACTTTGGGGAATTTTCATTTCCAAGGGAACAAAGAAGCTAACAGAGGCCAGGAAGGATGGGCTCTGACTAACAAGGGATGTGCAGCAGGAGCAGGTGGAACACTTTGTTGCACAACGGCAGGTCTTCCCTCTGTGGACAGCTTCCTCAGAAACCCATTTTCCTTACTTCTCCCTGCTGATAATCACTCAGGCACAAGTTGGTCCTGAAAATCAAATTAAGTTTGAAATTAAAAAAATGAAAGGAGTCGTGCTCCTTATGCAGACAGCCTACTGTGAGCCACACAGCAATGATGCAACAGGACTCCTCTGACACATCAGACACAATTTGCCAGTCTCAGCCTTTCTCCTAATGCCCCTCTGAGCTTTGTGCTTCCTTCAAGATACATGATGGTGGAAAAGGAGGGGGGAAATGATCAAAAGCAGGGGGATCAAACACAGATTCAGCAGAGCTGGGAGGCGAGTGCCAAGTCCACATTGACATGGGAGTTGTGGGGTGCTGGGCCACGGGATGCCGGGATCTCCAGTCCTGGGAACAACCAGCCCTGGTCACCCAGGGCTGTAACATCAGGGCACAGCTACAGATTTCTCAACATAGGCAGCGTAATGGGATAAAATCCTGCAAAACCCCCCGCCACTTTTGTAAAGTTCAACCTGTCTGAAGGCATAGTCAAGTAAATTGGGACCTACATCCACAGAGTGTTCAAGGATGTTATCTAGCTCCCTCATTCCCTTTCAGAGAAAAAGTCACTTCACAGGCAAATCTCCTGTTTTACTTCCCCATGAGTTAGCAATGCAGATGGACATGTCTGCATCACTGCCTCCTGCTGGCATACTTTAGCATACAGAGGATGGACCTTCCTAAATCGCACTGCAGGTGCTTCAGTAGTTAAGAACTAGCAAAAAAAAAGTCCCCCAAAAAAACACGTTGAGGGAAATGGTGTTTCATTTCAAGCTTGATGCTGGGGATTCTTTGCAGCCTTGTTTTCAGAAGTTCGATAAGACTGGCAAAAAATCTGCAGTGGCATTAAAAGAGCCCAAGGCTGGAGCCTTCCTAGCCTTCAGCATGAAAAGGGATTGTGGATGTACCTGCCGTTTCAGCACAGGTGAACAAAAAAAAAAATCAACCCCCTAAAAAACAACTGCTTTCACATTACAAAACTTTAAAACTATTTTGCAGATTCCTTGCATATTCTGTAAGCACCTGTCCTTGCTGACCGTGCCCCAGCATCAGTGGCAGCAGCATTACCTGAACATCAATCCAGGACATGCAGGTCCACCGAGGAAAAATATCTGGCTTCATCCTCTAATACTAGACGCTAAACAAAATCTGCTAGTCCTGATCTGCCCCAGGCAGAGATGCTTCTGCATGCAGCCTCCCCTGGAGCATGTGTGGGTCTAGATGTGGGCAGTCCCAGCAAAACAGAAGAAAGGAGATCCTTCAGAATCACAGAATCACAGAATGTTGGGGTTGGAAAGGACCTCTAGAAATCATCTAGTCAAACCACTCTGCCAGAGCAGGATCACATGGGGCAGCCACACAGGAATGTGTTCAGGCAGGGTTTACAAGTCTCCAGAGAAGGAGGAGAACCTCCATAGCACTGCTGGACACACTTTTCGTAGAGCATCCAAGGATCCCATTGGCCCCCTTTGCCACAGTGGCACATTGCTGTCCCATAGACAATCGATTGTGTGGTGGAGCTAGTGCTCCCCTGAGGAATCTCTCCAGATGTGTTCCTGGCACTCAGATATATTGGATATAAAAAGCAAAATATCAACGAACAGCACTGATCGGTCATCCTATATACCCACAGATTCCTCCTGACCAGGTCCCCAACACATTCTTGGACACTTAATTTCTGTGTTCTTGAAAAAAGTGCTGATTCTGCACCTCTGTGGCTGAGCCAACATCTTCACCCTGGTCTGCTCCTGTCCCTGTCAAATCCTGTGGGTTTAAAATGCAAGAAATAATCAGCAAACAACATTGATCAGCCACCCTATATCCCCACAGATTACTCGTGACCAGCTCTCCAGCACACTCTTGGCTACTTAATTTCTGTTTTCTCGAAGAAACCTCTGATTCTGCACCTCTGTGGCTGAGGACAGATCTCTATCCTGCTCTGCTCCTGTCCCTGTCAAATCCTGTGGCTGTGAAAGGCAAGAAAATCAACAAAAAAACATGGATCAGTCACCCTATATGTCCACAGATTCCTCCTGACCAGCTCTCCAGAACACTTTTGGCTACTTAATTTCTGTCTTCTTGAAGAAACTTCTGATTCTGCATCTCTGTGGCTGAGGTACTACAAATGATGGATACCAGTTTTACCATTCATCCAATCTAAGCCTCTCCTTGTGCAACTTGAGGTCATTTCCTCTTCTCCTGTAGCTTGTTACCTGGGACAAGCGACAGACTTCACCTCGCTACAACCTCCTCTGAGGGAGATATAGAGAGCAATAAGGACTCACCTCACCCTCTTTTTGTCTGGGCTGAAATACCCCAGTCCCCTCAGACCTTTATCACCAGACTTGTCCTCCAAACCCTTCATCAGCTTCTTTGCCCTTCTCTGGTCACTCTTCAGCATTTAGGTGTCCTTCTTGTTGTGAGTTGCCCAAAACTGAACCCTGGATTCAAGGTGTGACCTCAACAGTGATGGGCACAGGGGGACAGTCCCTGCCCTGGTCCTGCTAGCCACACTATTTCTGATGCAGATGTGGTTTGTAAACATTAAGGATCAGTTCAGATGTTTAATAAACTCACCTAGTGCCACTTCAGTTGCCTTAAATCCTTATATCCTACATGTGAAACTGGCATTTAGGGCATAGGACGTGGGAAAATATGTGCCTATTTAGATCAGCCAGGAGGGATACATGAGGGCATCTCATGTTGTCCTAAATATTAATATTAATTCCAGTTTTAATGCCTAGAATTCCACTGTCTCTATGCATGGACAGCTGCAGAGAGAAGGGTTCTGGTGTCTGGAAACTGTCACCACAGCTGTGGCCACTACACCAGGACAAGGCATGGCTGGGGGAAACCCAAGATCATGCTGGTCTTCTCTGCATGGGGCTCTCAGGCACTTTGGAGACCTTCCAACCGGCACTGGCTATTTATTTGTCAGGAACTGAACATTCTCTGTACACGTTAATTCATGTGCTCAGAGTGATGTTTACAGTGCATTCCAGTTATCCCAGGTATCCTAGGACATCCCCAGAGGCCTCTTCAGAGACCTCACATAGATCCTGTGTCACACAGAGCAGCTCTACACGTAAGTCTCTGGGAGTCCATAATGAGGTTCTACATAAATTTTCAGACTTCTTTTGAGCAGAACAGTTACTCAGTGGCAGCCCAGTCCTCCTCTAGGACAAGTGTTTTAATGATCAGGTCAGCCTCTCTTGTTAGCTAGAAGGATTTTCAAATGAAGCAGAATTTGCCTTTCCTGTGTCAATCCAGTTCTTCACCCTCAAAAAATGAGTGGGTTTGCCCTTTTTATGTTTAAAAGTTGAAGTGCCTCAAAGAAGTTGGTCCAGCTGGTAAACCTGTCCTAGAAGACCCTGTTATTCTATTCAGTAAGGTTTTGCTATTATGAAAACTATGCCAGAGTACGAAAAAACATAAAATTGTACCTTTTGAAGATACATCCTTCTAGCAAGTTAGAGTAATCCTTGGAGTCCAGTGCAGACCACACCATGCATATGTGGTGGTTGTGGGAAGTGTTAAGCTATGATGAAACACAGAAAGAGAAACATGAGAGAAGGTGATATCTATCCTTCTCCTCTTAACTAACTTTGCCAAGTATCCTGGATTGTACTCTGTGGGAACATACTGGCCCCGCCTTGAATATCACCATAGAGTTCAGAGATGCTGCTACCTAAATAAAGATACATCAAAAAAAGTAAATTCTTTCCTGGCAAAGAAGAAAATATGGCTTCACCACCTTCACAAATTTAGAATTATACATAACACTATAGCTCAAATTCTTGGACTTTTTCTTCTTTCTGAAAATGCAAGTATTTGCAGTCATTATTCTATTTTCTGTTTCCTTATCTAAGTTTCATTAATGTGGGATTCATTGTTTAATTTCTGTGATATTGGTTTGCATCTGAAAGTGATTCTGCATATTCAGGATACGTTTTTCCAAACACAGCAGAGCTGAATCAGGGTTTCTATCTGTGACTATCTCCAAGTTTCTTTATCTGTCTGAGGGAGCAGGTTTCTTATCTGACAGCCTTATAATTATGGAAGTAGCTGCATATTAATGATACAGTGTTTACATAAACAACTGGCCTTAGAGAAATCTAATGAACTAACTTGCAGGATTTGGTTTTGCCTAATTAAACGTAAATAATGTTTAATGTTGTATGTGACAGGATTTCTCTTGAAACTTATGCGGTTTTTTATGTAACCAATAGCATATTTATGTGCTATTATGAATGCAGAGTGAGGGCCACAGTGAATACCATGAAATTGCATGTCATATTTTGTTTTCAATAGGTATCTGTCGCTCTCTTCAAGTAGAAAAAAAAGGATATTTGACATCTGGTATATCCTGTGATGCTGGGTATAAGGAGATGCTTTGCACCACGCATAACCACATGCTAACCTGTGAAATTCTCTTTCTCTCAGAGATGGCAAACTATGAGCCTGAACAAAATTTTTCAAACAGAATCACTCTGGCATCAACCAAAACCATTTCTTCAGTGCTTATCTTCTTCCTTTCTACAGTGTTACTTATCAGCAACTTATCATTAAACACAAACATCAGTTACTTATCATCAAACACAAAACAGGCAGTGCTCAATCATCAGATGATCAGTCACAGAAACACAGAATCACAGAATCACAGAATGTTCAGGGTTGGAAGGGACCTCCAGAGATCAGCCAGTCCAACCCCCCTGCCAGAGCAGGGTCACCCAGAGCAGGTCACACAGGAACGTGTCCAGGCAGGGGTTGAATGTCTCCAGAGCAGGAGACTCCACACGCTCTCTGGGCAGCCTGGGCCAGGGCTCCGGCACCCGCACAGGGAAGAAGTTTCTCCTCATGGTGAGGTGGAACTTCCTATGTTCTAACTTAAACCCATTATTCCTTGTTCTATTACTGGGCACCACTGAGAAGAGATTGTCCCCTTCCCCTTGACACTCACCCCTCAGATATTTCTATACATTAACAAGGTCCCTTCTCAGCCGTCTCCCTTCAAGACTAAACAGCTCCAGTTCTCTCAGACTCTCTTCACAGGAGAGATGTTCAAGTCCCTTGATCACCTTTGTAGGTCTCCATTGGACTCTCTCCAGTAGGTCCCTGTCCCTCTTGAATTGGGGAGCCCAAAACTGGACACAGCATTCCAGGTGTGGTCTCACCAGGGCAGAGCAGAGGGGGAGGAGAACCTCCCTAGACCTGCTGGACACACTTTTCTTAATGCCCCCCAGGATCCCACTGGCCCCCTTGGCCACAAGGGCACGTTGCTGTCCCAGGGACAACTCACTGCCCACTGGGACTCCAAGGTCTTTC
>NW_009730443.1:0-312 GCF_000703405.1 Apaloderma vittatum
GGGCCCAAGAGAAGGTCCCTGGAGTGCAGAAGAGCAGGAGCAGCCAAGAATTTGTTTCCTTTTTCCTGTGCCAAAGTTCGAACAGTGCAGCTGTTGACCTGCTCAGGAAAGAAACAGGCTAGCACGTCCCTCCAGGCTGTTGTCCATGGTCCTCACAGCAAGCTCTGAGAGGAGCGAAAGGCATCAAAGAAAGAGAGAAGAAGGGTGAATAGTAGACAAGAAACTTTGATGTTGGCCATGTTATAAGAGAGCCCTGAGGCTGGTCTCTTCATGTCTTCCTTTGCGGGACCAGCCAGAGATGATGAGTTGCCC
>NW_009730443.1:469-873 GCF_000703405.1 Apaloderma vittatum
GAGGATGCTGCCAACAGCAGCGGAGGTGGAGGAGCCCACAACGGTGTTCTGTGGGAAGGAGCTGAGGATGGGGCCAGGCAGGGTCACCACCACCGCAGAGGGCTGGATGGCAACAGTGGAGCTCTGGCACTGCCGCACACAGGGCTCATTGCAGCTGTTGGCCAGCGGGGTCGGGCCGCAGGGCTGGCAGCAGGGTACGCACGGGGTGCAGCAGGACATGTCTTGAAGCTTGAGGTGAACCTGGGAGAGAGGGCAGAGAGGAAGGAGAGGACAGTAGTTGGTGAGCAAGAGACTGAACAACCTGTCATGAAAAAGCCAAGACCATCAGTGACTGCGGAGATGGAGACCATGCCAGGAGTCATATGGTACTCAATGTCTCCTTTGGGAAAGGACTACCAAGCTCA
>NW_009730444.1:0-3373 GCF_000703405.1 Apaloderma vittatum
TCTCTAAGGTCCCTTCCAGCTTAGGCCATTCTGTGATTCTATGATTCTATGAAAATACTATGGGAGAGACTGGAACTCTAGAAAATAAACTTCAGCATGCAAAACTGAGATACCCTAATGAGATAGTGCTGACTTCAACTGATTTTTAGATGAAGACTGACTTAAGGTAATGGCATCAGTTAGTACCATGCCAGGTAGCAAATACTGCCTCAGGTGTAGATTGGGTTATGCTGGCAGAGGAGATTCTTCTAAGAAGGAATGACCACAGTAAATACAGAATGGAATAAAAACACTCAGAGATGAAAAATCATGGAAGAATGGGAATACAAACTGACTAGATCTTGACTTGGACACCAGACTAAACAAGAGCTGCATTTCTAGCTAGAGTAAGCTAACACGCAAGCAATACCCAGAGATCGGCCTTTACGAGTAGAGTAATATGAACTCCAAAGTGAGCTTTTTAGTGAAACTCTGTGGGAAGGTGAATTATGAGGTGTCAAAGAACAACTAAAAAAGAGAAACAAAGAGCTCAGTTTATGGGCATAGAGAGTACCAGCTATTCAAACAAGATGTACTAAAGCAAAGACAGACAGCAGGGAAGCGTGCGTTCAGAATATACGATGTGGAGGACTGGTCCTGCTTATTAGTGGATGCCTTCAAGACTTGCATGACAGAGAGGACTATGCTGGCAGCATCGATGCCAAATGCTCTGCAAGAAGCGTAAGTAAAAGTAGGAAAAAGGTTTACTGCCAGAGGCCAGGCAAAGCGGGAGGTAATAAGATTGTAAAAATATGATGGCATTTTTTTCAACTTTTACCACGCTGGAAGCATGTTCAGGAAGATCAGATATGGTGGTTATAAAACAGAAAGAGGGAGAGTGTTCTGTTGCAGATTTTTCATTTCCAGTTTTTAAGGCTCTCCCAATGAAAACTGGGAGGGAGAAATGGACAAGTGTGAGCAGTTATAGGAGGAACTGAAAAAGACGAGGAGCATGTCAAGTGTTAAGTGTGATACCCATTAACTGAATCATGTTGGCACTGTCTGCTGGAGACACTATAGCGTCTGCTGGAGCAATCACAACAGCATCCTGGCGACTGTAATCAAAACATGCTAAAACACGGGTGTTCACAAAGCAACACTGCTAAAAGCAAATTACTAAGGCAGGTGATAAAACCACCAACTGAAGGCTATTTGGGCAAAGTTAGCCCCCCACCAGCAATTTGTGTCCCCTATCCCAAGGGAACGTCCTAATGAAAGGAAAAAAAAAAATTTTTTTAAAAGGGACACCGTGAACCAATTCAGAGTAACATGCTTGTTGGTCTCTTTGCAGTGCTTAGTATACTTCAAGCACTCCATAAATAATAATGATCGCTTCCCCACTGTGATGGCCACTACAGCACTTCATCTTTATTCTTTGTTGACATGAGACTTGCTAATAAATTGTGTTATATACTATGAGTATTTTGAGTGCAGCTACCTCAGAGCCTATATATCACTCATCCCCAGTGTATATTAAGTTTCAATTAACAATAAAACTAGAAGCAATCAGTCTCCTGAAAGTCAAAGAACACTTCTGCTTCAGTAGAGAATACCTCCATAAATATCATTAATAATATATTGCTTAAGTATTAGGATTTTAAATCAGACTTGTTAAATGTGAGGGGAGGTGTCAACAGGGTAGACTCAAATGTTCTTATTTTTGCCTAGGACCAGACAATGATGGGAGGTAATCTTGGTCTACTAAAAAAAATCCAAGGAAGAGAGAGAAACCACGAGATCCATTTAAACACAATAAATCAATCATCTCAAATGGAACTTGGGGGTAACAATATAAATATCAAAAGGAATTAAAAGCTACTCGGTAGTGCAGTTAAATGTTGTGACACTCCTGTGACGCTGGCAAGACAAAGTTATGAGGTGATAAGAAGCTGAAGGTGTCCAATCAACCGACGATAGTATTTGCTGTTTCTTATGCAGTCAAGACCCAAATTTGCCACCAAGCCTATAAGAAAGGACCATTCCTCTGTGTCAGGGAATTTCCCATCAGAAATGGAAAATAGACATGGAAATCAGCCAGAACCTGCCCAAGGTGTCTTTAGGTTGGCTGGAGTCCATCCTCTGTGGCCATATCTGGGGCTGGGCTTGAGCCAAATCTGATTAAATGGGGCAATGCAGAATCTCTTAGCCAGATTCAGCAATGTCATCAACATTTTTGTTAGTTTAACTCTGCTGAGCTATGGACTTACTGTTTTTGAAATGTTGTCCACATCCCAAGAAAACTGGACCTGTCAGAGGCTACAGTTTATCTTCTTATTTTGGGAAAAACTATTTTACTGTTTATGGTAGGAAAGCATTTAAGTATTTGCCCAATACTACGTGACAACAAAACCAAACTCTTATGCAAACATAAGTTTCAAGGTAGCTCTGAGCCTTGTTGTTGATATAACTAACTAGCAAAGAGAGCTGACACAGGGTATTAATTTTTCACTTCCTATTAATTGCTGCTAATTAACACTTCAAACAGAGTCCCCAGCCATACTGTTAACAGTAGCACGCTGACTGGCCTGCAATCATCATCATTAAACAAGCAGCACACACCACTGTAATTTCTCTCTCTGAAGAAATGTGTGTCCACTGGAAACCAAACCAAGGACCCCAAGCAACGTTGCCAATCTGTAAGCCAGGGGATGGGAAACAACAGCGAAAGAGGCTCAAGATGACACCACACTAGGCAGAAACACAAAGGAAAATATTATGAAACACATCTGAAGAGGCGGGGAGGGGGGAAATTCCTGGGTTTCAGATCCCTTGTTGATTGTTTCCGCACAGTGGTGGTTCAAACCGATCCGAGTCTTCCTCCATGCAGCTCCCATTCCCCTGGTATTTAATTCAAATCCAGACTCTTAATTCACAGGCAGAAAAAGCCAGCCAATATGAAAAAAAGAATCTCTTTTATTTCCTTCTTCCCACGGCTGTCAGTCTCAGCCTCACCATTATCTCAAACACGCTGCCTTGTCATCTCTATCAATATTGGCTCTTTGTGTAAGTGCTGGCATTGGCTTCCTCATATTATTTTACATTTCTCGTCTCCTGTTGGCTCTGCTCCTTTGGAGTAAGCCCCTGGAGGGAGAGGTCCCTTACCCACACACACAAACCCACCCTATGGCTCTCCCTTAAGAGTTAGTCCTTAAAAACTTAGGTTGTCCCTCTGACACGTGCTTGGTTAATTGGGATTGACATAAAAAAGGCAGGCTACTGGAACAAAAGAAAGATCTTACATCCTTGAAACCTTCTGCTTGGAGAGTGCATCAGCTGGACCAAAGTACTGCCAAGTCCTTAATAGTGGAGAAGCAGAACCATCTGGCCCCTGCTC
>NW_009730445.1:0-43521 GCF_000703405.1 Apaloderma vittatum
AAGGAAAGCTCCCAATACTGTGAGACTTGTAATTAAAGTTAATTCCCGTAACACTCTGATTGAACTGGATTTCATCCTGCCTCTCGCTTTACAAGTGATTCAGTCTTGGACTTAGTCTGTTCTTAATATTGAAGTAATTGCCATAATCCCTTCCAATAACAGACCGCTCCCCAGGTACTTTACATGCGGACTTCATCCTGGCCACAGGTACCGCTGCAGTCACTCCTAATTTATACCAGTAGACCTACAAAAGTGCAGGAGGCTTCTTGGGCAATCAGATAGATCGTAATGAAGTCTCGCCCCAACAGCCCTCTGAAACAAAACTTGAATTCCATTTGAATCCACACGCATCTGCTTGTACGCGGATCTAGCTGAAAGTTTGCAGCCCACTTGAGGAACGGTAAGTCTCTCTTGCTTACTACGTTTACAGGAGTCTTTATGGGGCTCGGATGAGCATAGCACAAGTAGAACTGGACTGAAACCTATTCTTTGACAAATCCTTGAGCTTTTACCCACTCATCATTCCTAGAAGGAGATATGAAGTAACAAGTGCAAGGTGTTTCTACATGGCAAAATATTATGATGCTTGTGTCCTGGCCTAATTACATCTCTATACTTACACCAGTGAATTTTCATGTGTACATTAAGTTCTAGGTATGGTATTAACCTCATTTTAAGACCCAGCAAAACTGAGAAGTTAAGGCCCTGGGAGTTTTACCAGACAAACAGTAGTTCTGAACTTACCCACCTGCCCACCCAGAGGCATTACGAGTCTGAAGACACAGAACTGGAGTGGCTTGCCCAGGGTCACAGAAGGAGTGTGACAGCAGCAGTAAAAGTTACCAAGCTTTATGGCTGAGAGGTTAGCAGCACTTCTTTCTCACGTCATAATGTAAATTTCCTCCATTTCTTTGTCATGTAAATACTACATAAATGGCAAACGGGTCAATTGTACTATGTTGTTTGATAGCATGCGACAACAGAAGTGTAACAAGGAGCTCCTGCACAGAATGATATCTTAATATCAATAGGGGAAACCTGGAATAGAATTAGTATTTTACTGCAAAAGTTTTGAACCTTGAATGATTCGAGATGAATAAACTTTGGTAATCAACTAACTCGTATTTTGTTGTTGTACTGTACACAATTACAGTTGAAAAGCAAATTTTTTTCTTTTTACATACAACCACACACAGATACAGCACAGCAGTGGGCTGGAGATGTAACTGATAAAGGTTAATCTCAAGACTAAAACATCTGTAAATTTTGTCAATATAATAAAGATACTTGTAAGCAAGCTACAGAAGAAAAATGAGACTGCTTCTGGTTTTTGTGCTGTGGTAGTGTGTATAAACCAGGGCCAAACGTCCTGGGTCAAGAGGGGTAGATGCAGCAGTAGTACTTGCCCGAAGAGTTTGGCAGTCCCAGTGATCCAGTCTCACATGGAGAATTATGTGGACAAGGCTTTACATGTGCCCAAGGTCTGTTCTGCTCCTCAGGATGACTTGGCAGGACTGGGGCAGCAAGCTCCATCCGCTGCATCCTTTTTGCTTGAATATCTACTCAGAGCATAACTCACATTAAACAGATATGACAAGAAGATAATTAGGGAAGCGCTGCAGTTTGTCAGGTGTCTGGTTAGAACCACGTTTTTACTGCTTTTGTTGTTGTTAGGGTTGACTGGTTGGTTCGCTTCAGCATGAGAGAATTGAATTATTTTCTACTTACATTGAGGTTTGGGGAGGATCACATTAATATGCTCCTTTACCTAAAAAGGGCTTTAAAACAGCCTAGTATGGCCCTTTTGCTGATGTTTAATAATGAGAATGGTCATACTGGAGAGATCAGTTTTGTGAGAAGACCAACGGGCAAGCAGAAACAATGTGCCATGGTCAAATCTGCCACAAGGCTCCCCTGGCCGAGCTGTTCTGGCACACAGCTGAGTCAAAACTTCAAGTCTGCTACCCTCTTTAGGATGTTCAACTCGTAGGTAAGTGTCCAAACACACTACTCTGTGTGTGAGTAGTATCGTAGAGTCTTACTGATGTGTTCGCCACTTCTAACTCCATCGGCTACTTTTGATATACTCTAATTAAATATGGTTATCATCTGCCTAGCTTTTCTGAATAACATGAGGAGATCAAAGACAGGAGAGCAGAGGAGCACATACACCTGGGTATCTGGCTTGATGCTACTCCTCCAACAAGTATTCCTCCTCTGCATTGGGATGAATAACTGTGCTATCTCAAGAGGTAAGAGAGAACTTTTTTTTTTTTTCACTCTGCAACTACAAGATCATTCAGAGTGGTGCAAGGAAAACAGGCCGTGAGACTGGGGCAATGAAGAAAGAGAAGAATCATCTCTCCTATAACCAGCCGGACTTTTCATTGGATTAGGTGTGCAATCCACTGACACCATCAGTCGTACGGCCCGTGAACCTGAATTTTAATGAATTTGGGGCACTTATGCAGATAAACTTCTAGTAAGATTCTAAAAGGAAATTTTAATCTCATAGACACTTTTGAACGTCTCACCAAGCACCTTCCTAATCACCTTAAAATTATGTGTCTCAGAAATAGCTTATTGGAAAGCAGAGTTCTAAAATATATCAATTATGCTGCATATTTTCTGTTATTCTATTACATAAAAAATATTTCTTAAAAACTACTACTAGTACTGTTAATACTACTACTGTTAGCTTTCAATCTTCTTCTAAAATTAGAGTTTATATGCAGATTATGAATTAGTATTTCTTGTTAACCTCAGCCAGACTTCATCTAGCTTACTCAAGATGTTCTAAGGATAGCAAGTGCCTTCTGGAGACAGTTGTGCTCCAAATTCAGTAATTTTGCGTCACCTTTATGTACACCACGTTTCTGCCAGAAAGTAGGGTTTCACAGGTAGTTAAATTGTATCAAACACATAACTTATTATTTACATTAAAATCACTGGAGTAATTTTCAGCCATTAGAGTGTTGCCCTAGCGTGGGAAAATACCAACAGTATTTTCAGAGAGAAGAGGCAGTTGTGTCAAGAAGAATAATAGCTTTCTAAGGATACTTGATCTCATTACTTCCTTCTTTCCTGGGCTAGCAGGTAAAATTTATCAGCCCCTAGCCTTCATGCCTTGTCTGCTTCTTCTCTGAATAGGTGAGGTATTAAACAAGCCGCCCACCTCAGCATTATTAAAATAGGATACGCAGACTGTTTAGCACCTACACAAATCTGTTTGGGAAAGATGCCTCAGGTAGAAGACAGCATGTGGGAGAAGGTAAGGAGTATTTTTAAGAGGTCATCATAACTGCGCAGAGCTGTGTATGGTTTTCCAAACCCATCTGGATACAAGGACCTGTCTAGCCACAGCAGCATGGAGTTCGTAGCTGATTTCCACTCTCGAGAAAGGCACTAGTGCGGTACAGTGACATGTGCTCCCGGAACCGTGGCCTCCAAAGGCAGACTGCATGGGCAGTAAAATGCTAGCAGCAGCAAGGCTGCTCACTCAACACCCTGTCCACGATAAGGAGGACCCAGTGCCCCTCCTGTCCACCCTCTTTACTGCCCAGCTGCACTGCTGAGCACTCAGCGGGCAGCCGTGGTAAAGGAGCTGCTGGGGCTGCTCTCCTTCCCCTCCATCCCTCTCCCTCCCACCTCCTCTGCTCCCCAGCAGCAGAAACGCAGCAGCCTCAGCAGCCCCAGGGCTGGCTGAGTGGGGCTGAGCAGAGAGGCCCATCACCACCACCACTTCCAAGAGGATGCAGAATTGTTGGGGTGGTGGTACCTTGAGCTGTTTAAGGCAGACGGTGCTTGGGAAAACTGTTCTGGTGCCGTCCTTGCAAAAGTGATTTCTGCATCCCCCAGTGGAAGCTGAAGTAAGCTGTTTTATGTTGTATCCTTTATAAGCTGTTTTATGTTTTATGGATGTGTTGGAGAGGGTCCAGAGGAGGCTCATAAAGACGATCAGGGAGTTGGAGCACCTATGAGGACAGCCTGAGAGAGTTGGGTCTGTTCAGCTGGGAAAAGAGAAGGCTCCAGGGAGACCTTATAGCTGCCTTCCAGTACCTTAAGGGAGCCTACAGGAAAGCTGGGAAGGGACTTTTTATAAGGGCCTATGGTGACAGGACAAGGGGCAATGGTTTCAAACTAGAGCAGGGTAGATTTAGAGTAGGCATTAGGAAGAAGTTCTTTGTTAGGAAGGTGGTGAGACACTGGAACAGGTTGCCAAGAGAAGCTGTGGATCCCTCATCTGTGGAAGTGTGGAAGGCTGGATGAGGCTTTGGGCAACCTGGTTTAGCAGGAGGTGTCCCTTCCCCATGGCAGGAGGGTTGGAACTAGATGATCTTTAAGGTCCCTTCCAACTCAAACCATTCTATGAATTAATATGGTTATGAATATTCAGAAAGTTGATCTGTTCCCATCCTCAAGTGCCAAGATTCAGTTTTCCCTCACTGAAGCGAAGCTTTGAGCTGGCACTGTGTAGGTTACACACAAAGAAAGAGAAGCTAAGGTGTGAAAGGCCTTGAAGATAGAGGTTCTATGAGGGCTCTCTGTACTCCTGCTTTGGTGTATCCAGCCGTTTTCTAAAATTAACCCTTCATGAGTTTGTGTCTGTAGAGCCAAATGTCTGCTTAGGACCTGCCTTATTTCCCTGGCTCACTCTCATACACAAAAGAACAAAGAACCCATTTTACTCTTAGAAGCTCTTCCTAAACTGGCCCACCATGATTAAGTGAGATTTATATATAATAAGTATGAAACTGATAATTTCACAAAGTTATTACCTGTATTTTCCTCTGATATGTTAAATAAGACTTATGCTGTAAATCTATCTGCAGATACCAGAAAGGTCTTTGATCAGATTGAGTACTCATTCATTTTTTCCTCCCTTGAGATGATGGGATCCTGACCAAAATTCATTACTTTCTTAAGATTAATGTACCCAGCTAAAGCTGCCAAGATCTTTATTAGAAGTTATGAATTCAAAAGGTTTGGGCTGAAACAAAGTACTAAGCAGGGCACTCCCTTATCTCCTTTATTGGTTGTTTTCTCTGTAGGCTCTGACGTGCGGACTTTGCTCCAGCAATATTACATTGCTGGTAGAGAAGGAGGTTGCACTTTATTCTGATGGCTAATAATGTTACCATAAGGCACAGTATTCCTGCCCGCCGTACTGCACCAGTATTACACTTTACAGAGTATGAAATTCTCCCTTTAAATCTTTCTTGCATCCATGAAGAAGCTTTCGAAAGCAGTTTCACTTTCTCCTGGGTATCACCTCAGTGAGACATAATAACATGTAACCAAACATTATTGGTTCTTTTAAAATTAAATTTCTCTTCAGTCACTCAGCTTAAAAAGATTTACATAACTGGAATAACCTAGCTCTATTACTGGTTTCTTGGAAGACACCGCTAAGATTAATCTTATCTCCCATTTTAATTACTGTTTTCAAGTTCTTGCAGTCCTTGTCCCAGTTACATCTTGTTGCAAAAACCAACAGAGAATGATACATTAAAATTTACTCAGGCAGGTGGCAGATAGAAAATTAAAGCTAATAACTCTATGAGAAAAGAAATCAAAGGTGGTTTGGCAATCCTGAGGTCATACTACCTGGTCACTCAGTTGCACTGGCTCTACAACTGGTGCACTAAGGAGTGGTGCCGTGCGAGTGGCCATGTGCCACAGCTTGCCATACGGGGCCAGGGAGTGCAACGCTGAGGCGGTTGCATGACCATCCACGAGCTAAAGAGGCCTTGGGATAGGACAGGATTGCAGCGATGCATGGAGGCTGGGCAAACTGTGGTAATTGTCTGGATACAGGGCACTGTCACCTTCTTCATACCTGAGAAAGGGACAACTATATCACACCATTGGAAGACTAACAAAATTGCACATGTTGCATCTAACTGCACCTCTTTACTTCTGCGTTTTGCTGATATTCTGTGACAAAGTACTCGTCCCATTTTATGTATCAATTAAAAACATAAAAGAAAAAGGCACTGTGTCTTAATTTTATTCCCCATATAAATGGTATTTGAGTAGTTTAGCAACCTCTTTTCAATTTTTCTAACCTGGTGCAAGTCTAAGTCATGTTGCCCAAGTTCAGTGTCACTCCTGGCTGCGTAAGTCAGAAATGGAACAGTCACACCCTTCCTCCTCCACAACAGCTGCTCATCCCTAACCTTGCTTTCTGCTGGCACAGTCCTTGGTGCAGCTGTGAACCGAACAGGCCTAGGGAACTGATCTGGCTGGGGAAAACAACTGTTGAACCAAGCTGATTTTTAATTTGGATCAGTTCCCTGATCTGGTTCATTGTGCGGTTGTCCAAATTCTTGTGCTGATGTTGTGCAGGATTGAGGTGGGAGAAAGGGAGAAACTTATCTTCATGATAGTGTTGTTGGCTTCAGCCAGTTTAAAGTGCTTACGAAACAGCAGTAGGCTTAGCAAGCTTTTTTTTAACCAAGGAAAAATACTTTAATTCTGAACACAACTGCAAACATTGTTTTAGAAGAACTGCACTAGAGAAAGGAGCAGGGCTCACTGGTGATTAACAGAGACTAGAAGAAAGCATGACAGGACTGAGGAATTCAGTGAGCTAGTGTGATCACTGCATATTAAAAAAAAGCAGCTGTTGGACACTGCATTATATGGTGAAAAGCAAAAAACTGTAGCCCTTGGGCTGTTTATGAACCAACGGAGGCCAAAGCATCACTAGAATTCCACCAAAAATTGTTAGTTGGCCCTTCAAGAGGCAGAATTGTGCTCAGATGGCTTAAAGAAGCCAATACCTGGGCATTGAGTATACCTGCATTCCCATGTGTTTTTTCTTTCCTATATTCTCCAATTCCAGAGTTTT
The DNA here is from genome assembly GCF_000703405.1 of Apaloderma vittatum. NCBI lineage: Eukaryota > Metazoa > Chordata > Aves > Trogoniformes > Trogonidae > Apaloderma > Apaloderma vittatum. The sequence goes on from NW_009730445.1 coordinate 6,854, forward strand.
CCTTCACTCTTTAGTTAAGGTGTGGAAGAAACTGAACTCTGGAGTGTAAATAAATCAGTATTTAATTAGTCATCCCAAAGCAATGGGTTATTAGTGAGTTCTCAATTACAGACAGCCCTGACAAAAAGCGTATGTGTATTGTATTAGTTTCCATTTGCACTTTCAGGAGGGAATTACCTTGTAGGTGTCAAACATCCTGGCAGTCATATGAAGTGCTGAAAAGGTTGCCGAGATGACGAGAGCCTTTACATCAGTTTTAAACTCCACTGTTTTCTTGCTTGACCAAAAATAGCCAAATTTTTGACAAGAAGAGTTTGAGCAGCTTTAAAAGCAACCTCCTCTATAAATCATATGCTATTGCACAAATCACATCTGTATATAAAAAATTGGAAAAAAAAAGTTAAACACTTAAAAGTTGCAACTGATTAAAATTAGTGTTGCTTAGTTAAGTGTTCAGTTTGGGTGTATCCTGGTACCTGTCTTTAATTCTACACTCATATATGTTCCTTCCTAAATACCCATTTCATTCAATGAACGGAACAAGTGGTCAAATAATGAAGAGTGATTCTGTTTTCTCCCCAGGTTCATGCTGCAGCTAGCCATTATGAAAACTGGTTTTGCAATATCTAGTTGCAAAACTGAGACTAGCTTACAGCTCATGCCTCATCTTCTGCCACAAAATTTGTCTTTCCTTTCCTTGCCAAATTTCATCTCTCTTCCTAAATGGACAGGAACACTAGAGCATCTCATGAAAAAGTTCTCTGATATTTTCACCCCTGGCAAATAAATTCCTTATTCCTTATGCTGTTTTCAGAAATACTTGAACTGTTTCACTGACAATTTCTACACATATTCTGCCTAAAGCACACACTGAGGATGATTAATGTTTGATGAAGTTCTAAACACATAAAATCGATATAGTGTCAGTGTAGGAAGCACTGGGCAACCTGAATTACAAGTGATGATCTCAGTCCACTAATAATAAACTTAAAGGGACCTAAGCATGCTATGCATATCCAGAGATTCTGCTGTTGTTGGAGATGTCGGAGAGAAGGGAAATGATTACATGGCTTACCAACACTTAAGAAAACATTTTTCTAAATACCACGTCTACGGCCCTTTAAAATGTGGAGGAAAAAAAAGCAGAACCGAGGCACTCATTTGCCTCTTGAGATGATTAGAAATAAAGCAGGTTTTGGTATATAGCATTTTATCTGGATGTCTAAAAGTATCATCTCTACAGACAAGGATAAAACGTTCCATATGGACATCACCAGAGAAGCCCCCCAGAAAGCTGCAAACAGCAAGAGGAAGCAATGCTGCCTTACTCGAGTTGAAAAGCTGCAAACTGAACATGGCACCACAGTCCAGGCAGAGCTGCTCCAGCTACTGGTAAGTCCAGTCACGCGGTAGGTAAACCCTGCAGCTTGGGGAACCCTACAGCCACCCCACCCTGCTCATGGGCCTGAAGCTTTCAGCACCCCAAAGGCAGCGCTGATAGACTGTATCACCCTGGTTAGGCAGAGCACCTGACTGTCAGAGAGCGACCAGATGGAGGATTACAACAATTTATGGCCCCTAGTTAGACAGGCTTGCACTGTGATCTCATCAAATCATGAACAAAATAGGTCAAGCTTGGTCAGTGTTCACATGAAACTCACTCGAGGGAAAACACAGATACTGTAAGCAACAGTTTAGGATTCAGGTTTAGGATTCAGCTGACAAAACTGCTAAGGCACTGTCCCAATTTTAGGCTAGATTCCCAGATGTCTGAGGTACCCAAAACAGGTCCCTAGACAGTCATGTAGAAGGAGCACTGTACTGCTGCAACTGTATCTCTAATTTTTCAAATGAGAAATCAAATTACAGTCAAGCCTTGTGATTAATGAAATAAATCACTCCTGTCTTTTCTTGGGGACATGGCATTTTCAGAGGCATCATAAATGGAGAAAGGGAGCTTGTTTGGTTTCTGTGATCCTGGTACAACCTGCTAGCCCTCTTGCTGCAAAACCCCATTTAAATGTTTTCCAATACTGGGGCACTAGAAGCAAGAAATTTAAATTCCTTCAAGACTATAGACATCGTGAGAACTTTCTAGCAAGACATATGCAAAATAAAGCAAATGATATAATCTATTGCTTTACAAAGACATTCCTTCTCCTTTACATTCACATTTCCCATCCATTCACACTGCTAGTTACCAACTTTTACCTCAATTTCCCCAGATGCTGTTCTAATATGTTTTCATCCTTATGTTGATTTCAAGCTCCTTGGTTCAAATCTTGTGTCCTTTTCTTTGCCTGTGAAACACAGTATGCATGTAGAATTTTATGAGTAACTATCATGCTCCAAAAAAGCAAGCATTTTTTTATCTTCAAATAATTAAAGACAATTACAGCTATGCTTCTTGGGGAAATTAAGTAGTTAGGATATAACTAATCAAACTGAAATTTAACCAGGACACCGAAATGACACCACTGACTCAAGAGGTGGCTTGTCAGGATTCTGGTAACTGCAAATGATCAGGACTCTGCTTTCCTGTCTGCCTCACAGTATAGCACCTCCTGCACACTATGTGGTGCAGGATGCTGCAGAGTGAGCGCTAAGGCCCAAATGAATTTATAAACCTTGCATTCTCTCTGCGATTGTATTGCTCAGATGTATCAGTCTATCAGTCTACCAAAGAATTAATTTCTAGATTTTTTTAGGATAAGAAGCTTTGACATACTACATGCTTTGTTCTGATTTTTTGCTTTTCTTTGCCTTATGGTCATTCATCTTCGATGAAAGTGAACCGGAGAAGCACTGTCTGCCTTATCGTTGATTTGTGGTGTATAATCATGTTAAAGATAGATCACTGGTCTCCTCCTCTCTATAGTGCTATTTATAACACGCAATTATTCCTGCATGGTGCAGTTGTCATGATCTCGTGATTGTAAATGCTTGTTATCAGTGCGGAGCCAGCTAAATGCTGTGTGTTTCTTTTTAAAGCTTATTTGATTTCCCAGAGCTCTCCATCATCCTTGAAGTTGAGCACAGCCCAGTTCTCTATCTACACACAGGTGAGGTCCTTTCGATGTAAAGTATGTGACATAGAACCTGCCAGCTGCTCCCATCTACTCCAGGCAAGGACTATAGTCCAGAAAAAAGAACAGCAATGTGTCTACACTGGGGAAATCTTCAGCCATTTGCACTGTGGTGGAACGGGGCCCTACCAATGGCAGTGACAGTGTGCAATGCCACAATAAAGGGCAGGAGAGGTTTGAATACAGTGGCGTTGCCTACACAGAGGAAATGCACTTTAGTTTGTTTTAAAATCAGATGGAGAAGGTGCAAAGAAGTCTAAGTATTAATGACTTGAGTTCTGCAATATGCTGCTAACTAGCTCTGCAGTGAACATCTGGGAACAAAGTAAGGAGTGACAGACTAGGTCAGTCAGTGGTTTGCCAAGCCCTTGTCTCATCTTTTCTACTGATGCCCGTAGATGATGATTTTTGATTGTCTGCACTGTCTTTAATAGTAATCAGGACTAGAATTGCATTGTACTATACACTATACGCATATACACTGAAATACTGCACTTGCTCTTTGATCCTGTAAAGCATGGATCCCCAGCTAATATTTTTGCAGCTTCTTCTGGTGAGCCTGCACATGCCTTCATTTTTAATCTGCCAACCAACTCCCTGCCTCCTGCTGCCCTAACCCATTAAGCCCCACATGTGTTTCTCCTCCGCCTCTTTCTGCAGCTTACAGTGTGCCTATGCTAGATGATTACTTTTCTCCTCCATATATTTACCTCCCTGGTTCTCACTCCTAACATTTTGCCCTTTCTCCTTCCTTTCCACTTAATGAACACCTCATTAATTGTTTCAAAGCAGTACCGTATTTACATTTTAAATGTGTAAAAAATGAAAATGCAATGGATTTGAGTTGCCTCTTCCTGCACTGAACAAGGAAAACATGACCTTAATCTATTGATATGCTGCCTGCACGTTGAGTGTGCCGGAGGACCAAAAATACCTGTTGGGAGATGTCCACTCTGCTATGATGGATCTTACCAGAAGCAGATAACCATCAGGGTGCAGCAGTAATGCTCCACTCACACCCTGTCACTGCTGGTGGCAAACAGAAATGGCTGAAAGTCACCTTAAGCCTGTTAGAAAACCTACTGCTCCCGAGAGCAGCAGTCTGGTCCCTTGTAGAGTGTCAACAGCATGCGCATCAAGGGGCAAAGAGTATTATCTTCTGCATTTTTTTATGTAAGTTAGCTATTTCTTCTTAGAGCAATACACATTTGTACAGCTTGGTGAAGAAAATTTCTGGAAGCCTTGAGTATTGTATCATTTCCGAATGCCTCACTTCTCCTTCAAATCCATCAGGCTTCCTCAGACCTTTGAGGATTCGTGGACAAGTTACACATTTCTTTATCCAGAGCAATTGCACAGTCTCCAGGTTCAGCTTAACATATTTCATAAGCAGTCAGTCAACACTGAGAAACTGCTCTGCAACAGTCTCAGTTTGCTGAAAAGAGTGTTGCATACAGCTACCACACCACCAAGCTACCCAGAATTGTTTTATATTCTTCTTGCTAGGATTTGCCATTTAAGTGTGTCTTGGAGGGAGATGTGTCTTTTTTTTCCCTTTTAAAACTCATCAGCCCAGTGGCTACCAAGAAGAAAAATGCTGCAAAAAGGATATTAGATATGCTGTAAGTTATTACCTCACTGGGGCGCTGGCAAATGTAAGATTGATGTCCTTGGATTACTAAAATGGATGGCTAAACATCACTAATCTAGACCACTCCACCAAGGAATATTATCAAGGTGTACAAGCTATCAAGAAGAAAGTACCCTGCAGGTATGCAGGTGCTGCTTATGCAGGGGTGCGGCACAGCTCAGCAACAACATTTAAAAGAAGGAGGCCAAAGCTTTTAAAGGGACCATGCTCCTCATACCAGTAAAACAACAAAGCCCATTAGCTAATAAGTAATTTTTTTTCCTGTTAAATGGCTTGTCATAAGTGGGAATGCTGTCCTTCACTTCATTAGTCTTTATTTCATTCATGATAAGTATTTTAATCAGCAGGTACACAGTTACCACGCAATGTGTAACTGAGAGGACTTCAGCCCTTTCATGGGGCTGGGCTAGCGGAGGATGCATTACATAACTTTCATCCCATCCCTGTTTAGATAAGCGCTGTGTTCCCCCCACTCATGTTTTATTAACGGTTAGAACACACACCAGCTTAATTTTCACCTATTGGTCACTCACAGAGAAGCATATATGTAGCAAACTCCTAGACAACAGAACTTTTTTCCTCTTTATTGTACGGGAAGTGCTGTTAGCCTTCTAGCGTTAACATACATGAAAGTAGACTCAGTTATGCGCTGTTACCAGCAGATCTTGCGAACCCAGAGCCTTGCTTTCAGCAAGACAGATGTGATAAAATCTTTCCTCTTTCTTCAATAACATGACTAATAAATGTAGAAATTCCCTTCTCCTCTCTCCCTTTGCCAGTATCTGTCTTATCTCCGGTTCTTCCTTAGACATAATTTCCAACATGAAAGATGTGTCTGTGCTATGAACAGGCAACCTTAAATCTGGCATGAGATCCATGGCATGCTGCAGTTTAGTGCTAGAGAGCTGAAGCTTAAGATCTGGCATCTACAAAACACGGTAACTGGAATTTCTCCTGCCGACTCCCGGCTCGCCAGTGAGATACTGTGCCTGGGCTTGGCGTGCTCTGTCTTGTGAAGGCAACACCAGGCTCTACTTCAGGTTTCTTTCCAAAGCAGGTGTACAGCTGAAAAGATGTAGCAAGCCTTTATGAAATGGGTTCACCATTAAACACTACATGCAACAAGTAAGGGGGACCATCCTGAAACCTTCCTGGAATTTTGGTAACACTTCGAAGATATCATCTGCAAATTACTAGAGATAGGTATTACATGTATGCCATAGGCAATAAATAAGAGTCGTTTTAAGGGGCAGTGGCCATTGACAAAGTAACATTTCTCAGAACAGAATAAAACCACTGGCATAAGCAGTAGAGATATACTAATAAAATGGATGAGGACCTAGTGAGTGTCTTGAAAGTATATCTAATAGCAAAAATAATATTTTAAACAACAAAACCTGAATAACAAAAAAGGCTACAACCATACTAAACTCACTTAGTCAACTTGCTAGTTTGTTGTGTCCCAAGATCCCAGTAACTATACCCTAACTAGTACCCAGAGTACTCCCGAGCTCCTGGATGTCCATCCCATGTGTTACAGCTGTGTATCAGAGCGCAACATTCATCAGGCTCCCACTTTGTCTTTCACTACAGGGAGAGAAACGCAGGCAGGTTAGCTAAGAGGGAACCATGGCATGCTTTGGCCAGGTGCCTGGTCTAGAAGACTGGGAGACCAAAAGCACGAGTGTCATTCAAGCCATTTTTATTTTAGCAGCTTCTTATTCAATATTTGCTCAAGGCCACATGTCAGGTTACTGTAAGAAATACTTAAAAGTTAAGCTAGTTAAAGTTGGTGTTTCTTAAGACCTGACTCTAATTCAGTGGGAATCAATGGAAATTGTTCCAGTGGCTTTTATAGAGACCAGATCCTTTAGAATTGCTGGAAATCTCAATTTTTAGAGCTACGTTATCTTTTTTCAGGATAACTTCAAGTTTTTTCAGGGGTGTAATTTTTCATTTCAAAAAAAGCAAAGACTTTCCATTCATGTATTGATGATCTAAAAGAAAATAACTGTAGTTTCTGAATTATAAAAGATAACACCCTACTCATATTTTGTAAAAACAAGCTTTTTCTTTTTTTTTTTTTTCTGAAACCATACACTTTTCCTGTGACTTTTAATTTCCAGCACAGGTGGCAGCATGGGGAAAAAAATCATCTTGCACTGCCTTATATACAAACACTAAACCTCTGTGCATATGGAGGAAATCCTGTGGGCAAAATTGGTAAGCAGCAGAAATAAAATGAGTATTCACAAAGCCAGGCATGAATGCCACAGTGTTGTGATACAAGTCACAGAATCACAGAATCACAAAATGGTTCGGGATGGAAAGGATCTCTAAATGTCATCCAGTCCAACACCCCTGCGATGAGCAGGGACACTTTCAACCAGATCATGGTGATCAGAGCCCCGTTCAGCCTGATCTTGAATGTTTCCAGGGATGGATCATCTACCACTTTCTGGGCAACCCATTCCACTGTTTCACCACCCTCATCAGAAAAAAATGTCTTCCTTCTATCTAGTCTGAATCTACCCTCTTTTAGTTTAAAACCATGACCCCTTGTCCTATTACTATAAGCCCTACTAAAAAGTCTGTCCCCAGTCACGATCATGGGACAATAGTGAGATTCTCCAGTGAGGAACCTGGTATTTCAGTACCATGTGAAGGAAGAGTTAGGACATATGTTGCACAGACGGATGTTTTTCTCAAGGCATAATTAATTTCAATGAAGTAATACCATGGAGAACTGCAGTGTCGGTACCATTCTTAGCCTGCTTCAAAAGGTTATGACATTTGTTTTGCAACTAGTTTCTGAACCTGAATCAATTCCTTTCCACACGAATCCCTCTCGCCCTACTTCCAGAGTCTATAGGATCATTTGCTGGAATACTGTCCTAGTGTGATAGATTCATTCGGTGCTGGACAATGTGTATATGGGACAGTCTTTTGTAGGGATGTCTAAACAACTCATTCTGCATAGATGGCAATTTGCTCCTACTTATGCTCCAAGCTGACCTGAAGCTCTTCAGCTTTATTAGCGTGGTGCTGAGCTGGAACTAGTAAGAGCTTCTAAAAGTGCCAAGTTTGGGCAGCTCTTTAACTTTGTTGGCCGGTGGACAGCAAAAAGGCATATGCCTGCAATGTACTATGCCATGTTTGAAGCCTTCCTATTGAAGGCCAGCTGTTAGTTCTTTTTCAATATCCAGTGATGTTTGAAGAAAAGGGGAAAGGCTCCTACCAAACTCAGAGGGATGCTTGAAGAGGCTTTAAGACTTCTGAATGGCCTTAGCTAGCCTCGAATATTTTAAAATACGCTTTAAAAAAAAAAAAGAATATTCTTCTTTATGGGAAAGGCAGCTGTTCAAGTTAAATGAGATCAGTATATAGTTTAGAAATAGCTCTTAAAACTGTGTGGTCACCCAGCCCACCTCAAATTTTGAAGCATTAGGCAACCGTGTTACCCTACTGTGAATGAGCACTAGCTGAGGCCAATTGACTATAAAGTAACTCTTCCTTTTGTACTATCTTTTTATATTATACAGAATTCCACTTGTGGTTCTGCCAGACCTCAGGTCATAGCAGAGTAGGAATCTGGTAAGTGTTTTAGACAGATCAAAGAGAGGGGGAAAAGAGACATGAACATTCAGAATTTGGCCGGTGACAAAAGCAGACTAGAACTTCTTTTTGTTGATTGGGTTGCCCTTCTGAGCAGAAATAACAAGATGAAGGTAGAGAAGAAACTGTTTCTGCAAACTCTTATAGATGTAAGATATCGTAAAGCCTTGAAATTCTGCTGTCTTGGGACTTTTTAAACCTACTCTTGTTTTTGTCTGTGAATTAAGACTACTCTCCTTGCCCAGGAAAAACAAATACTAGGATCTGAACACTTGACAAATTTATACTAGAAGAGGCCACAGATGGGGAAGCAGTTTGATCGAAGTGGGAGTAATCAGCCCAAAATAACAGTGAGATATATTATATCATCAAGAAATGGCATGTCTGGAAGAAAAGTTTTGAGCATAAATTAATACTGACCTTAGCCAGAATACCGTGCTCTCTTCAACATCTGCAGCTGTGTAGTTACTAGGGAGTTATCTGGCTTCATATGCTTTTTCACATCTGTCTACTAAATCAGAGATAAAAATACAAAAATCTAGCACAAAGGGACATTATATGGATTTGTGACACTCCCTGAGGGGCTTGGGGTCTTTGAGCTAACAAAGATATTACAATGGGACATGTGTGTCATATTCTCACTGTGACAGGTATAATGTTGGTCAAAAATTGTGCCTGTTCCATTGTGCAGTGGAAAAACTATATCTATATTCCTCTGATGAGCTGTCTGAAACTTCCAAACATGGGTAAACAGAACTGCATTATATGAGACAATAAGTTTGGCGTACATGCATGAAACTTCATACTTCTGGGATGAGCAAAATAAATAAACTCAATTCATATTAATTGCCTTACAGCACCGTGTGTGAATAAAAGCAACAGCGGGAGCAGACTGAGAGAGGGCAGTGACATTCTCACAGTTTAGCTCGTACAGTATTTTCATCATTCATCATTTTCAACATCACTAGCGACATGCAAAGACTAAATTGTGAAGCCTGAATAGAAATGGGCATGACAGGGTTATTCAACAGGAGTAACAACATTTTTCAGCATGTAGCATGTGAGTTAGTGAAATGAGTGGTATGTTGTATTTCCCCTGCCTGCATCATCTCAGGTTATGTTATGGTCCAGTCTAAATGACAAGGTGATGAAATTGCATAGGTGTAACATGCCTTCATTTTAGCAGTGTGCATGACACAAAGTACTAAAATCCCTGAAGTGTAACAGTCTTGAATAATGTGGTTCTAAGTTTTCAGGTTCAGGGGAATATTTGTATGTTATTGCCCCATGCTTGCAGAATACTGGAGTTGTTCTTAAATTATCTTCTGAGATTGTGTAAAATAACTCAAGCAAATCAAAATGCAATAGCTTTTGTCCTCATTTTGAACAGCTGAACTTTTAATTTATTAAAAAAAAGCATTCTTTTGTATCTTTATAATTTCATACTACATTTTAGGTTAAAAAGAGTGAAATTTCAAATGGGCAGTGCAAATTGATGCAATTCTCATGCGCTAAGAGATTTAATGACAAAGAGCCATAAATACTTAACTAAAATGAAACAAACATGTATGTTTGAACAGTCATAAACAAACATGTCAACTTCCATTTATAGTCGTTAGGCAAGGTGAAGAAATTCTGTGTGATTCCTTTTAGAGAGCCACCAATATAACTTGTACCTTACAGCAAGCAAATAACATTTTCATATAGGAAGAAGAAGGGAGACGGGGATTGTAGACACAAACTAAACAAAAATAGGGGTGACAGATGTGAAAGGTAACAGAGATACTCCTTATGTGGCAGAAAACTATTTTCTGTTGAATTTATTTTTTAGTGGATTAGCATGACAGCATGGCTCAGTCATATGTCAGCACTAGTGCAAAAGAATGGCTGCAGCAGCAAGATTGGTTTAGGCAACTAAAAAAGGAGCCACTGCTTTGAATACCATCTGACAAGCCAGAAGACCACCTCTCAGAAGCAATGGCAGGCTCAGTCGTGTGACAAAATTTTATGTTCAGAGTGATCCTGGAAAAAGCTCAGGAAGAAATTGCTTGGCCTGCACTGTATAGGTCTAGTGACAGTGGAAAGCACAGGCAGGAAAATGTGCTGCTGCTGCCAGCACACACCACTTGAATCAGGATCAGACCCCTCGACAGGGCAGTGGAGGGACCAGGAGCTGGGTCCAAATAGGAACTTGTACACCACAGCATCCTGGCACCTTACTTGGCAAGCAGTGCTCAGCACAGCTCCACAGGTATAGCCTTCCAAAAATAAGCCTTTCAATGTACAAAACAGCTACTCTATTGAGCTGGTGTCCTCAGCCCCACGGGGAACAAGGAGTGGAAGTACTTGGCAGCAGATGGTACGGCACAGCTAAGTTCTCTAGAGTGGGCAGAGTCTGAAGGAACCTAACAGCTTTGTTGAAGGAAACCAGCAAGAGGTTGTGACTGAGGATGTGCTTTCTAAATAGCTCTGATACCATCCACTATTATTTTCATCATTATCATTAGTAATGTGGTAATGTGAGCCTACCTCTCGAAATTTCTTGCTTTAGTGAAAAAGGGCTTCTCTTCTTGCTTTTTATAAGACAGTGGAACTTACACAAAGACAGTCTGTTCCTAAAAGCATTTTGTAGCCTGCTAAAAACCTGTGCACATGGCCAACCTGGCTTAAGATGATTTTAACAATGAGGTCTGTTCATGGAATCAATACTTTGGATTTGGGCTTACTTAGCCCAAGTTTTGATGGACTTATAATATCTTGCATCTCATGTGGTGAGCTCTGACTCTCATAAAATACACCTACAAGTTACCCTGAACTCACCTAGTCTATGATTCGAAGCGTTAATTTGAAAACACATGCATTAATGGAGCAGATTACTTAGAACAAGAGAATGCAGAAGCATTATCATTGCAGAAAAAAAATATTAAACTGAAAAATTTTAAATTTAATTTTCTTCATCTGTGTTCTAGATCCTTCTTTTTGTCCACATGAACACTGAAGCTGCTCTTGTATACATGTATGCAGATAGCAAATTTCAGTGTCCTGCAGGAACAGCAGCAGAAGCTCAGTTTATTTTCACATCCAAGGATAGGTATGACAGAAATAAATACCTGCATATTAAAATAGTATACCTGGCCAATAACAGTCAACTAAGCATTGCCATAAAACAAGTAACAGATCTTTATAAAATGTAAAAAAAGATAATTCAGTATCGGAAAAAAATAAAACAACAAAACACATAACCAGAAAAAGGCTACCATAGTTGGTCTCATTTTTCTGGAGAGCCTTTCACTGAACTACAGTAAAGCAGCTGTAATGTGGCAAAGTGAGGGCCCTGTTCGAACCATAAACAGAAAAGTAGACATCCTAAATACTTGTAAACAAGGCCTCGGCGGCACGGCCGGCATGAGGTTGCCCTGAACGTAGTTTTTGGTGGCAGGTTTAGTGTAGCACTGCTTCTGCGCACACCCTTCATCTCGCCGCTTCTTCTCTCTTTCTGGCTGCAGCCCCCCGGGCCATCCCCACAGGTTCCAGCTGTACCGACATTTCTTTCAGGGGCCCAGCTGTTATCCCCCTTCTTCCTCCAACCCCACCATCTCATTCCTACCCTCTGCAGCCTCCGCAGTCCTGTCATGACAAGTCTTTGTGTGGTAGCTTATCGGGGCAATTCTTACGAAAAAGCGTGATTGTGTACTCAGCTCTGCAGCCGATGCGTGGGCGACATTCACACCATCGGTCCAGCTTTCCATTTTTTTTCCTGTATGCTACTTAGGCTTGTGTAATCTAAAATTCAAGCTCTGCCATTACAGCCAACACTGAAACACATCCAACAACCTCTTAATATCTACAGAGTTCTTTCATGTAGATCCAGCAGTTCTTGAGAAGTTAAATCTGGTTGTTTTGTGATGATTTGGAACTGAAAACAGACAGCCTGCGTAACTGGAACTAAAAATGCAAAATCGACAGCGAATCCAGTTTAGTTTTTGGCATCGTATTGTGTTTGTCTCAGCAGTAATAACAGTTATTATGTTTTAAAACAAATATCTAGCAAACAAACAGGTCAGATGTATTTCAAAAAGCAAAAGTCAGTGTATTTTTTTTCACTTGTTTGACAAGGTGATTCATTTACTCACTGCTTACTAAGTCACGGGATGATTTTAATAGGAGGAGAAATCTGGGATTGCCTGAGATGGATAACTGGGTCAAGTTACCCTTTGGAAGAAGTCAGCGAACCAAATGTGAAACAGAGAAATCCACTGCCTTTCTCCTTTGAGCTACATGCAAATATGCTCTGGAAACTTGGTACATCTCATTTTCTAGGGCTCAACCACAGTACCAAGCCTCCAGGGATGTACTTTCACTAACACCTTAAGCAGTCACTGCTAATGAAAAAAAACCCCATAGTCTTTCCCTTCACTCCCATACCCCACTCCTTCCTGCCTTCTTGCCACTCATCTGTAAAACTGATCTTGGTTAGAGCTAAACAGTGGGTTTGTTGGTTTGGCTTTGACGCCTGGTGCAGTTCATCAGCTGGCTGTGCAAATGCTAGTGCTGGCACAAGGAGGGAGGTGGTGGGGATGCAAAAACCAAGAGCCAGGTAGGACTGCAGCGCAGTTAGCTCTGGGTGCAGCTAGAAGATGCAGACGAGCCAATTTAATAATTTACTGCTGCCAAAAACATTGGTCCCACACCCTCCTTCCCCTCTCCTCTACACTTATCTGCAGCTGTGGAGCCAAGTCCTTTCCTGTGCAGCTGGAGAGCCCAAGCAACCTTGCAGTGAGCCAGCTCAACTCATTAAACCATGAGACGACTGTTGTCATTTTAACTGCATGGGAGCTGGAATGGCTCACTGAAGGATTAGAGGTGTGGCAGAGCCAGGGCAAGAGAAGAGTACATCCAGCAGCAGGAAGGCAGGTTGAGGGAGCAGACAGAAGAACCACCCCCTTCCAGCGGCAGTGACCTATTAGTTTGGCTCAACAGGATCTTTTGACTTCACCCTTGCACTGTTTTGGGCAGCAGTGCTGGCTTATGTCAGCTAAAATTGTTGTGAAACAACTTCCTGTGTCTCATTTCAGCCATGTAGGTAAGCAAGACTTCAATGAGCAATTCACATCCCTACAGTTAAGAATATGCTGATACATATTTTGCATAAAAGCTCTATCTCAGGAGCGACATATAATTTCACAGGAAGCCCAGCAAATGGCCTTCAGAGAGGTTTACTGATCTGCAGTTCAAAAACATGGACCATTATGCCAGCAGTAGTTCTCTCCTGAATGATAGCTTTATGCGCTTGCTATTGATTTAAATTTTGAACTTGTTTGTTTTGATTCAAGACATCATTACACCTACTACTTCATTTGTGTTGAGTTACTGTCCGTGCCTTCACATAAATTATTTCATCAGCTTGCCAGAGGTCCAAGGCTGTGGTTCCCTTTGCAGGCACTGCCGGCTGCAGGAACTCCCAGCATCCCCCTTCTGTTTGTCCTGACTTCATGCTGCTGCCTCCTGTGTCCCTTCAGCTTTGCCACTTTGTGGGACTACAAAACGGATAACCAAACTCAGACACAATAAAAATATTCCAGCTGCCCCTTTTATTTTTGGGAGGGGGAAGTAGTGCCTCAGCCTGTAGTTTCAGCAGTAATACTAGCTTATTGTATAGCCAAACACGGTAATTTCCCCCCTGCGCACACACAGTTTATACCTGCCCACATTTCACTTATAGCACCCTTTCCCTTGAGTCAGTGTGCCCGGCTATGCTGGGAATGGGAATAAAAGACCTATCAAGCTGCATTGTAGTCTGGGAAAGAAAAAGAACTAAAGGTGCTTATTTCTTTTCTCTGGTTCACAGCAAAGGTACACAGATACGCTGATATGACTGAGGCCATGGCTAAACAGATATTTGCAGGCAAGCCAAGGTTTAAAATGGTCCCAGAACACAAAACAATCAATGGCATCTGTATCTCTTGTGATCTTCTTAAAAAGATCATCCAGCATGGAAAAGAAATGCTACTGAGCTGGAGCGAAGCACCCTCTGCATTACCAACAGGCACAGCAGGCTGTCCTGGGTGCCCCAGGCATTATTGGCTTTGGCAAAGCAGACTGTGCCATAACTGAACCAGTTCAACTGGCTCCAGAAGTACCGCAGGTGCCCAAAGGCAAGTAGCTGTTCATCTGACTTAGATGGATACAGAAGGTGCAAATAATGTCAGAGTTTTCCCATTACTGTTGTCAGTTTTGATCACCAGAGTCACTGGGCTGGCAAGTGTGACTGGAAAGCATGTGACCTGTGGAGATGGTAAATCTGCTATGTCCATATATTACACCCCTGCTAAAATCTGCACAGTGGCAGGTTCTGCACAGCACCAAATCATCCACAGTGAGTACAACAGTCAGTGTGCTCTGACGATGAGTTGGCCGACAGTGTTTTGACGGTGCATGTTTGGTGAAGGGATTGCAGTTATCTTATAAATGCTGCTGGCTATGTTGCATCCGTGATAATTTTCCTCATGATGAAATAGGGTTCCTAGCCTGATAGGGAAGAGGTAGGGCTTATAATTAACCAACTAAGTAGCTGGGAGCAAGTCCTGGGGTATTTGTGTAATGGTTTCTTGGGTGGACTGTACTTGTTTGGGAGAGACAATTTCTGCTCTTTATTAAATAAACAGTAGAGATAATTTACATGTCAACACCGTTAACTATTTCAGCAGCAGGGAGGAGATAAAGTCACAGATCTGCTCAATTAACTGTGAGCAATGTCTCGTTTGGGTGCCACAGTGAAATAATGTTTAGGAGATACCCTCATTTCTGTGCCTCCCAAGAAAGAAGTTTGGTGGAACTCAAAACATTTTCAAGCCAAATCAAGATGCCCAGGCAAGCAAAGTAGCAACACAACCTACTGACTTCTCATGACCTCTGGGAATGCGGCTTATTTTGAGTGGGACTTAAAAGATGAGCGGTCAACTCACCTCTGAACTCCTCCACTGTCAGAAGAACTTTGCTTTGTTAAACCTTCCAAAAATGTTCAAAACCTTTGTGGAAATGAAGTTACACAAGATGAGACCAGAGGATCCAGCAGCCCATAGCTCACCACTCTGCTCCCCTAGTCTCCCTGTTCTTCTCCCTAGCAGTGTGATTATTCGGTTTACCTGCCGCTGTCCTCAGAGCTTGTCTGACAAGCCACTTCAGGTCACTCATCTAGGAGAAAAGTGATCCAGGAATAAAACACGAGGTGTCTAGTCCTTTACTGGGCAAGTGGTCTGAGCAAAGAGCATAAGAGCACACAACATACATCAGAAATTATTCAAAGATGGGGGAAGAACACATGGCTGAGAGCGATGGAAGTGGGAAGTTAGTTTTCAAGAATTATCATCCTACTATGCAGAGCTCATTAAGATTCAAGATTCCACCCTTTTCTTTGTATCACCTGCCCCAAACTAGGCCAGTTTTGCCTTTAGTGCAATAATACCGTTGGCTAGTGAACAGTAATATGGTGTAAATTGCCAATACTGATAGGGCAAACTTCTTTAGCATGTTCGTGGGATTAGAAAATTAGGTTGAAGCTAGCTAACATTCTCAGAAATTCATCTTTTATCCAAGTCTAGACAAGCACATCTAAAAAGTGAGAGGTTCCACAGACTCATATATTGATTTTACCAATGAACAGGTGATAATCCACTGAATCATGATTTTGCATTTTCAGTTACAGTCAGTGAAAAAGATGGTATTACCAAGACATCAGTGATGGTGGGAAAATCAATCTGCAAATTTAAAAGAAACTAATGCCAGCAAGAAGGAAAGATTTTGAGGAACTTGCAAATAGTCTAACCCAGCCACTGTAGAAGAACAATTTAGGAACCTAAATGATACAGATTCACAGAGCTATGTGGATTTTGCAGAAATGTTGGCATAAAGTATTCCTCTGCTCTTGCCACTGACTGTTGCTCCCATACCGCAGTAGCCCACTGAGGCCAGTGGGACATTTGATCAATTTTAAGTAACACAAGCGTAGGTCATTTAAGCTATTCCAAAAAGCTGTGTTTGTTCACTGCACTGCCTCACTAGAACTGTGTATTTCCCAACCACTCTGTATCACAAAAAGACCGTCTTGCTATCAAGACAAAATCATCACTATCATTGGAGAGCAGGTCACAGTGGTGCATTGCTTTCATAAAAGGTTTTATGTCAAAGTACTTTAAGATCATCAAACATAATTTCTGGGGAAACAAAGACACATAAAAATGCTTCTTCCATCCCTAGCTATCCAGAAAGCTGTGCCACATTTTCAGTTACAGTAGCTATTGACCAACACTTCCTTTACCTCCAGCCTTGCTTCCCAAACCAGTCTTCAGCTATTGCTGAAAGCAAGAGAAGAAAAAGAGTTGAAGGCTGAAACAACCTTTAGATAAAAATCAGCTCAGCTTTGAGAATTTTTCCAACTCCTGTTGGTTCTTTAAAAATATTGTTCATATTTTCAGTGCTTTTGTCATCTATCTTTGTTCTACTCCTGTTTATTCGTACCTCCACTTTCTTGCTTGACCCAACCCGGGTGACCCAGCTCTCTGAGTCAAAGTGCACACTTTCTGCTCTCCCTGCCCCAAGTCTTTGCACGTAAAAGTATATAGCAAAGTATGTGTAGGCTCCATCCGGGCAAATTTCTTGAAATCCTACCACCCGTGTTGCAGTGGGGGCCCCTTGAACCTCTGGCTGGTTCTCTTCACTTCTCAGAGCCTCATCAAAGCGCTGCCTCCAGGGCCTTTCCCTCATTTCCCTAATACTGCATCTTCTGCTTGCAAAGGCACCTCCTGAGAGAACTGCGTCCTGCCCTGCAGCCTTGCCCTCCACAGCTCCGTTTCACCACTGCTGTGTCCGAACTGATGAGTGGAGGCTCTGGCAGAAAAGGAAGCACCGCCGGGCCTCCAGCACTGGAGGCTGGGAGAAGGAAGAGCACGGAGGCAGCTTCTTCCCAGTCCAGTAGTGCTGCTGCATGCACAGAAGGCAGCTCAACCCCAACGGCAA
The DNA here is from genome assembly GCF_000703405.1 of Apaloderma vittatum. NCBI lineage: Eukaryota > Metazoa > Chordata > Aves > Trogoniformes > Trogonidae > Apaloderma > Apaloderma vittatum. The sequence continues at coordinate 24,221 of NW_009730445.1, forward strand.
CCCTTCTTCCCATGCACCTCCGCTCCACCCATCCTGAGTGGGGCTGGTAGAAACGTCACACTGTTCACAAAACTGCCAGAAAGAAGGAAATTCTGAGGAGCTGGAGAATGAGAGAGAGAGAAAACAAGGAGGGAAAAGACAAAGGCTAGTCAGAATATTTGTGGCCTTCCTGTATCCTCTTTGGGGGAGGCATTCCTTCTCCCCCTGTACAACGTGAGCACCTTGCTAGCATGACAGGCAGAGTAACAACTGAGATTTATATTTACCACATTGACATCATATTTGATGTTTGTGACCATTTTCTTTGACTTTAGCCACTTGAAACCAAAGGCTTTCTCCATGAGCCAGGTTACACCCCAATTTCAACTTGCTATGCTATCTCCTGTCGTACTCTCTGCAGTCAGCTGCCTTTTCATCTTCTCTTTTCCCACTTCTCTTTTCTTCTCTCCTAGGATATTCATATTATTTTCGCTCCCTCTTTAAAATTTCTTCAAATACTAGACAGACATTCCTGGAGAGGTGATAAGCTCGCCAGCAGAAGTGCAAGACTGAAATACACATAAGATCGGTGTCCTGCTGGGAATACGCAGTGTTGTCCTTAGCAAGACAGTTGGCTGGCACTTAAAAGATGTCTATGAGATTTGTATCACTTTGTCATAATCCTTTTCTTCTTCTTGGCAGAAAAATATCCTCTAAAAAAGGCCACAGTCAGTATCAGAAAAACAAAATGGGAATATTACTTTCAGTTACTACGGGACTCTCACTAGGCTAGCAAAACAGTAATAATTCTGTGCTAGGCAAAAGTCAAATGAAAATCATCTACCTGGAAAAGGCAACTACTTCTGAAAACTCAACAAATACGCCTTCATTTTAACATAAAATGCTCTTCACTGAACATATCTTGGTACAAACTCACTACATTTAAGTGAATCAGACCCCTATGTTTCTTCATAGGTTGGGGGAGAGATTCTACCACAAGATTTGAGACTATAAAGGTGAGTGTCAGGAAATGTATTAGTAATTAATCTTTCTTCTTTTTTTCACATTACAATCTACCCTAGTTTTTCTGTGTCAGCTAGCTTTGTGATGCTCACAACAAACTTCTCCCTTGGTTATATTTATATGTTCCTGTAGAACATTAACAAAATGTCATGCTTTTCCTGAGAACACTGTTGACAGTTAATTACTCATGATAACTGCTAAAGGATTGAAGTGTTTGCTTTACTGGGCTTTACAAAGATACATTTTAAATGCCACAGGATAAGCTAGTTGCAAGGAGAAGTTTGTTGCTTATTTTGTTTGGGTTTTTTTAACAATTGTACTGTTTGGATGCTGTGGCATGCAGTTAGGCAGATAGGTTTCACCTGGTGAACATGAAAAACCTCAACAGTCTATTCCCATTTCCCCTATAAATCTATTTTTAAGGCAAAGAACTGTGGATATAATTCTTGTTAGAAATAATCAGTATTAACTTTAAAAAAAATCTTTGTATGTCAAAATTAATAGTATGCATTCCTATTTTTCTAGCCCTATGTGCAGTATTTTTCACCCCATGGCTGCCCTTAGCATTGCTAGAAATCATAGAATTCCTTTACATCCTGCAGAAAGTTATCCTCGTGGGGCAACACTTTGCTACTCCTATTCCTTGAGTCACCAGTACGATCCTACAAGGCATCAGTCACATTGATATCAAAAGTGTGAGTAAGGCAAATTTGGCTCTCCCTCCTATTAAAGACAAAAAGCCCCACAGCAAAATTGCCATCCCCTTACTGTTACAGTTCAGAAGGTATTCTTAGGTCTAAGGCCATTGATACTCTAAAAATATCACGGTCTATAATGATTTTGCCTGTGATATCTATCAGACAATTTTTACCACTTTTTCACATAAGGAGACTTGCGCTTGCCTTCCTAAATTAATCAAGACTCATGCACAACCTCATGAGATGTTATTCCTGCTTATAAATGCAGAAACTGAAGCTGAAAGATCGAAATATTTGCTCACAGTTATTCATGAAATCAGTGGCAAAGCTGATGCTGGAAAATAGGACCTTCCTGCATCCCAAAATCATGTCCTAATTACAAATCATGGTGTCCTATTTATGAATATATGGATGGTACAGCCAAAGTGTAGGAAGTGACTTTAATCTGACTGTGAAAGAAAGGAAAGCCAACCCTTTTCTGGGGAGTTTTCCAATCACAGAAGCTTCCTGCTAAAACTTTTAACCCGTCATATTTCAAAGAAAATGCTCTATGCTGCTGTATTAAATCAAGATAAAATTAATACAAACAGCATTTCCAGTGCGACAGAAATACAATGAACACAAACCTTAACCTGGTCACCAGCCTTTAAACTGGTGCAATGAAAATAGATCAGAGGAGAAAACTTGTCAGGCATCAGTAAAGCCAACAGCAGTTTACCCTGAAGTATCTATGCAGATTAGCATCTGCAATGCCCTTAGTAGATGTATCTCCAGGGCAATTAGATGCAAAAGGCTTTTATTTTTGGCTACTTCAGTGCTTTCTGAAAGGGCAAACCAATTGCTTCTGCCACTCATTACCTAGTACAAATTAAATGTGATGTATTTGTAGAACTTCGAAAATTCTTTGTGAAAAGATGAATATTAAACTTGGTCTGTTGTTGCAGCAGAGACTAGAAGCTAGTAGGCAATAAGGGCAGGGGATGTTTTAAGTAAAGACGGGGAAAAATATATTTTTTCTCTCCAGTGAAAAGCTAGCATTTGTAGTTCTTCAATTTAGTTGCAAAAGCTTTGGTCTGACAGTCTAAGAGTGCCAGAGGTAATCAGGTGTGTTCAATTTATTTTCTTTCTGCCTTTTTTCTTTTTTTTTTGATTTGTTATACCTATGTCAGGTATTTGGCTCCCTCTCTAAAAAAAAAAACCAACAAACTCATCTTTTTGTCTATCATTCAGAAATCTCTCAGTAATAGCCTCTTGAATTCCTTCTATTTCTGCTATGCTTTACGATATAATAAAGCAAAGTTTGTGGGAAGAGGTAATGTTTTTTATTAAAAGTAGTGTTAGAGATGGGAAAAAGATCCAAGCTTTCAAATACTAAGGACAGGACTCCTTTTTGATGCAGTATTTAAACTGAGCAAAGGCTCCCAGGTGAGTATCAATGAGCTAAAAGAGGAATTAAAATATGTTTGTTTACTGTGAAGACTTAAATTACATTTTATTTTAGAAAGCTGGTATTTAAGCAAGTCTTCACAAAAGCATTAAGTAGTGTGAACTTTACCAACACTTTTTGTTAAACACTTAATCCACACCCACATCAAAACAAAGACAGGAGGCTGAGCTCTTTACATATGAGAAGGTGACTTTTCACACATAACCTTAACAGTAAAACTTAACAGTAAACCTTTAGCTTTTCTTCAGCGAAATACAAAGCTCCAAGATAATAAAATTTCCTTAATTTACATATCTTCCAAGAAGTGGAAATCACAAAACTACAGCCAACAAACATTGGCTAATCAGTCTAGGGAAAAAGGTGCAAAGCGAGTATTCAGAAATGGGTTTGTTTAAAAACTACAACGGGCAGAATGGAGCTTGAGCTATGAATGCTTTGTTTTACTAATCCAGCTAATGTTCTGGTGACAAAAAAAATAAATCCTTGAATGAGTGATTCTAACTTTGTACTAGTGTGAATTGAGTAGCTTCCTCTTAAAAAAATCCAATACTTGGTTTGTATTTAAACAAGTCTTCCCAAAGACCTATTTTCTCAAACAAGTCTCTATATGGGAAAAAAAACACATGGATCTTGTAGTCATCATGTGAGTAAATTCTACTAAAGTCAGCAGAGCCTTGCCTACTGTGAGGTTTTTTGAACCTGTTGCTCTTAATCAGTACAGCTGTCAGCTGTAGAGCCTGAGGAAGCTGTCATACAGACAATATTCAAATGTAGTTGTGTTTTTCCCACAGTGCTGTTGAAAGGAAAGCCTTTTGCTAGCAAAGCCTGAGAGACTTTCGTATCCTAAAATGGAAACAAATAGACTGAAGAGGGGTCTTCTAATGCAATAAATTCTTTGCAAATGCAGTGTGTCCCCAGAGCTGAAACTACATGCCACCAAGGATTTTTAAATCTGTTTCACAAATACGGGTTAGAAGTGTTAAGGATTTGTGGGAAAGTTTTTCTTCAGTGTAGACCACGGCTTGATGTTTATTCATATGCTGTAGTAAGCAAATGAGAAACTAAGCACTTTGTAAATGGTGCATCATTTTGACTACTTGATCCTCTCTACTGACAGAACAGTTTGGCATAATTGCTGGCATACATAATATTTTCAAATGACAATTCTCCAAACAAGCCAGGGCCTGAGCTAACAGCTGTGAAAGGAAAAGAGAAGCTGCCTATGTATTCAGCTGAATTCTAGATTATTAAATGCTGCAGACAATTAAGATTTATAGTTGATATCGTCCACAACATAAATGCATTCCTCTGCCTTCAGTGCTTCTAGAGCATGTCCTGGTATCTATTTTCAGCTATTGCTTTAGATGTGAGTAGCTAATTTCTCTGCTATACCCTTTCCCTGCCGTTTGACCACAGCTGTTTAGAAATGGGCCCCAAACATTCTCAGTGCTGCCTCTACATGTAGCTTTGATTTAATGTTGTAGTACCACCTAGTTCATGCTGTTGCTTCTGAGTCATGTCAGGCAGTTCCTAGTGGAGTAGCTTCATTTCCGTGCTGCTATGTATATTGCCTTGTAAGAGAGGCAGGAGTACACACAGGGTTGTGCCTTGCTAATGGGAAAAATGCTTCATTGAGAGTGACTGGCAGAAAAACGATAAAGAGCACTTTAAAGAAATCCAAGAGACAACACAGTACAGCCAGTAACAAAGGTCCAGGGCTTTCAGCAACCTTTCAGTATTACGCTGATGCTGGGATATTGTCACGGGATTAAGATGGAGAGCCTAAATTTTCAAACATGCCTATTTTGTTTTGGCATCTAGCATTTGGCTATCAAATTCCCAAGAATCAGCTGCCACCACAATTAAGGAGCACCTTTGTAGAAGCAGTCAGGCAAGCAAAGATACAGTGACAGCAAGGAGATGGATGGCAAGACAGACCCATGGAGCAGGCTAGCTGGTCAATATACATTTAGTGGCTGCAGATACGCTAGCTCAGAAGCAAAACTGCAGCCGAGTTTCAGCTATGAGCAGCCTGTAGCTGCATGACCAGCAATGTGGAGTTGGTCAGAGTGCCCACAGGGAAGAGTTGTATAGACATAGAAGAAAGTCGTCTCTCTGTTAAAAGGAGCCCACACAGCACAAGCTATGAGCTGTCCTTAATCCATCTGTTTATACCCAGTTTCAGAATAAAAGCTCAGTATTTTAAGCACTTTGACTATTGCCAGAAAGAAGCACTTTTCATTTTTGTCCTTTCAAAACTGTAATGCCCTCAAAACTTGCCAACACTGCTGCATAAAACAGGTTCTGAAACCTTAGTTCTTTTTCCATAGTAGGAGAAAATCCAGCTTTCCTATCTTGTAATGCTGTTTGGAACAAGAAAATCTTGTAGTTGGTAATACTGTAATACCATACATAATGCAGTTTGAGGTCCTTTGAATGTTTGGCCTATATTATTTAGGTCATCCAAGTAGCTGCCGTCAGTGCTGTCTGCTCTACCTGGTCAAACTGCAGCTTGTGTTACTGAGATGCTCCTTCCCGATACCTACTAGGGAGCTTGCCATAGCCTCATATTCTGGCTGGTAGCGTCACAGGTTGCCTTCCTTGCAACGCCCTGGCATATAGCTATATTTTTCTTTCCAGAACTAAGTTTCTGACAGAGAACTACAAATAAGCTGTTAACTGTCAGAAAAATCTGTGACAAGTCTTCCACCTCAGTGATTTATTTTTTTTCAATCGTGCCATATTCTCAAGGCTCTCTTCATAAAGCAAAAGACTAGAAACATTTTCTATCTTTCATATTCCACATTTTCTATGTTCCATATTCCAGGCCTCACAAATTGGAGAAGATAGGTAGCCACAGGCTTTGGTAAGCTGCAAAACAATAGCCTCCACCTCTAGCTGATACTTTATCTTCCTACTCTGCCTACTAGTAAAGGTAATATTATGACAATGCTTATAATGATTTTGCTGTCAGACTGAAAAAGTTTCCACAGCAGCTCATCCAGATTGCAGACCAATATAATCTAATCAATAATATATGAAAAAGGTATTTAGATGGCTAAAAGAAGACTAAGATTGATAACTTTCTAGAGGTGTGCTCCAGGCTGTACTTTTATCTTTCTCAGATGAGAATTTAAGATCACGCTAAGGAGCCATTTCTCTTAAATATAGTGCACATGCCATGGCTGGTGACACCTCGCCTTCTGGAAAAGCACTACTATTACACCCTGATATACCACTCAGAGCATGTTAACTGTAGATGCATTGTCCAGGTGGCTCATAATTCGAGTACAACTGAAGACTCAATGTGATGCATAGGGGTGAGCATACTCCAGATGAGCAGCTACTTGCTAGAATCTAGATATCTCCCACTTCAACAATACCGTATCTCTCCCCTCCTGGTGTTACAAAGTAAAGGCACAGTCTGCGAATGGCAGCTTTTTTTGTTTTACCACAACAAGGGAATTCTGGTTTTAGGCTGAACTGCTGTCTTTATGTCAGCTGTGATTATTTTGTGACAAAGCCCATTACGGAGGTAAAAGACAGGCATGTTGCCTTAATACATAAGAGATCTTTCCTTTATTGTTAAGAACTTCAGAAAGCTGAGGAGTTCCTGAACTTCCTAAGAATTACTAATAAAATTTCTCTTTATTTTTTGTTCTAAAGGAAACAAAATCATTATGATCACAGTTTCTCTATGCGTGTCTTTCCCCCAACCTGAATACCTTTTGCATCCATGGGGCAACTGCAGCTGTATTTGAGAAAGCATAGAGGTCTTAAGGCAGTTACATTCCCACTACGTTTTGTGGAGAAAGGGAATGCTCAAAGGACAAATACCCTGAAAATATCTCTGTACGTATGCCTATCAGGTATGTACCAGGGAAAGGCCGAAGCACAAAATTATTAAACATCTTGGAGTCCACAGGGTCCTCCTCTGTGGATATCATCCTGAGAATTTGCCTCAGCTATGAGAAAAACAAACCTCAGTGAGATCTTGCACATTTTTGGACACAATGTCAAACAACAACAAGATACAAACTGACAGGAAAACTAATTCCAGCATTCAGCTAAATACATCCCTAGACCAGCCCATCTCATTTCAGGGCTTGGCCTGAATACCATAGTCATTATTTCCCTGGGTTTTGACCTTGAATAGTCAGGTTTATCTTGCTGGGCTCCCTTTGGCCTTGGCACACCAGCTTTCTGAATTAGTTTCCAAATCCAGTATGTGATGACTCTGTTTGTACTGGCACATCATACCCTACCTTATCATCTAAGTGGGGCAACACTGGGGAACTATTTAGAATGCTCTGATATACCACTGCAGGGGTCACCTGAATTTCCAGCTTGTTTCGAATGTGACGGCAGACTAGCTCAGAGGATTAACAAGCAAGTATCACTGCCTGTTTGCTTACTCTTATTATCTTTATCCTAAGCATTTGTGACTGGTCACCATTACTCCAAAATGGAAGTTAGGCTACATAGAATCATACAAAAGTGAAGGTTGGAAGGGACCTAGAAGATCATCCAGTTCCAAGCCCCCTGCTGTGGGCAGGAACACCTCTTTCCTGCTAGGCATGCATTAGTCTCTCTTCATGTGAGCAGTTCTTATGCTCAGGTATTCTAACTACCTTCTGAATTACTTTCTAGGTCATTATCAGCCTCTAATTTTAGCGTCACTGTCCAGAGTTTGTGTCATAAGCCACATCTGTCGCTTTCTGCAGCTTGTATATTGGAGTTTCTTCCCATTTTGATGTTAACACTTTAAAAAACCCTGTAATTTGTATACTGAAATTATACACTGTGGAAATACCTAGAGTTTTTATAATGTAAAATAGTATTTTTAGCTTCAGGCAAAGACTTTTTGCTCAAATCATCTTATTGGTGCAGTTTGTGCAAGGTGGCCTTTTGTTTACTGAGCATGCAACCTGAGATATATAATTGATACAGCTAGGAAAAAAATAGTGTCACTGCATAGAATGGTAGAGATTAAGAAAGAAGCACCTTTTCAATGACTTAGCTTTTAAATGACCTAGCCTTTGAGCTAATATTTGCTCTTAGCATAAAGCGATTGGGAGCTTCCATTAACACTTCTCTTCTTTTTAAAATCTAGTTTATGCAAGCAAGTATAAGCTTTTAATCAGAGAAGCCAACAAAACATGGAGAAAGCATGGACATCACTGCAGGACTGCATTGGGAAAATGAGTAGTGCAGCTACTCTGGAATGGTTTTGATGGTGTGAGCCTGGAATGACTCCCCACCGTGACATTTTCAGTCCACAAAATCATTGACATATTTTGGAAGACAGCACACATATGCACAAATAACCGGAATAGCTGTTCTGGCCAACAACGCTAGGCGAGCAAGCATGGAGTGTGATTTTCAGAGCCATATGCAGTTTTATTGTTGTCTGGGTCACATCAGAATCTGTGAGAAGATTGTGGTTTAAATCTCTCAAATCTCAACACAAAAGCCCAAGTCTGTAGCTAGAGCAGTATGAAGTGTTTTAATTTACGTTAGTTGTATTCTATTTCAGCTTATTTTAAAATGTAGACCCCTTTCTTAAAAACTATTGGTTTTAAAAATAGATAAAAACCCAAGAGAAAATAAACTGGAAAACATCCGTAGATTTTCCTCTTAATATTTTAACTAGGTAAAGAATTAATGGAACTTTGACAAATTTTGCAGTGATAACAAAAGTGCATGTGTCTATGCATGTGTAAAACAGCAAGGTCTTTCAAGATAAGCTTTTCAAGACGTTCTGTGAACAGGTGTAGAGCCTAGAACGATTTTCAGCCGGGGCGAGCCACAGAACTGCAGGAACTTGTGGAATTCAAGATGTCTCTGAACTGCTTCCAGGGCGTCACAGAAAGATAAGTGAGAAAAACCTCCTCTGTACTTTGGTACATATTCGAAAGTACTAAGTTTTAATTTTAAAACACTGTAGAATGGTTACATTTTTTCCATTACACATGGCACATAACCAAACCCCAGCAATGAGATTAAACCTGTGACAGCCAAGCAGATATTGCAATATTTTTAGACGCTCAAATGAATTTTAAGAAATGTCAATAAGGTCTTATAAACAAGCTAAAAAAAAAAGAAAAGAAAAAGCTATCAGAAGAGTGAAGTTGGTTTTTATACAGGATTAACTGCTGACAAAGGCTAAGAGTGAAAAGCACATTAATCCTAATATAGCTAAGAACTCTGTCTCCTATTCAGCAAACCATTTAAAAAGCCTGTATGAGATTTACTGGAGCTAAAGAGATTTAAAATGCTAAACTTTATACTCAGATTAATATTATTTTCTGAATTTGCATTTTTGATCATGAGGGAGTTTGTTTAAAAAATGAGGGATATAAACAGTTTATACAATCATCAAGGATGCAAATCCTTTCTGCAGCTTACCTTTCACTGAACTGAGTAGATCACAGAATAATCCAAACCTGATTTGTGCGTTTATTGAAAGTGAGCTGTGGTATCAGAAACACACATCTACAGACAGAAATAGCTGTTAAGTCATTTAGCTCTGTCATGCAGAACTCATATATACACACATAGATAGCCATTTCCATACTGATAAACATTATTTGAAACTGCCTGTTTGCAGGATAAGAAGAGATAGTTCTGTTAATGCCTTGGCACTTTTGTTTCCAACCGATTACAAAAGCCACTAGACTTGTTTCCATTTTTATGCAGCCACAGAAATATAATAAGTAATTGCTAATAATATACTATACTAAAATCTATCTTGCAGCCACCTTGTGGTATTTCAGTCTCTACAGAACTTAGATGCTGTTTTAAGAAAGTTCTTGCTTATTTTGGTTATAAAGGAAACCATCATAATATGAAAGAGTCCTTTGTATTTTCAGTTGTTTCTGGACTTGCCAATATAGCCTGGTATTTTTTTTTAAATGGAACAATACTTAAGATATTTATTTTATGGCAAGCATAACATTATTGTTAATCAATTATGTAAAAATTAGGAACAATAAAGCATACTGATAACTGGGAAGAGTAATTAAGAAATGGTGTGTGCTACTGCCTTGAGCCATCCTAGGGTGGGTATTGGCTCTAAATCTCAAAAATAACACTACCAATGTTAGTATTTTTACAAGGTTTATTATCTGTACATTATCTGTATATTGTTGGAAAGCACTAAAAGAAGAACTAGAAAGGCATCTTTTATAACTCATCAACCTCCACTTTTCCTTGTATCTCTTGACATGCAGAGCAGTGGAAAAGATTGTCTCTTTGAAGAAACCTGAAAACTACTGTACACTGCAAATACACAGCAGGTAAGGTGAAGAAAGATATACTACTCTATTCAGAAAAAGAAATAAAACCAAAAACATTGTAGGCTAGGCTGACAAGCTAAGTTTTACAACATATGCAACGTACATCTGTATCTATGATACACCTAAAAAGTAATTGTAATTGCTGACATTATGTTTGCAAGATGAAGAAGCTCAGCAGAAAAAAATTAATATCTAAGAGAGGCAGACTAAGTAACAAAAAACCAAACCAAAACAAAAGGATAGAAAAAACATGGTTAAAAAAAGAGCACATTTCAAATCTGTGACTACATGACAATACCAGCCTTTAGGATGTTAAATCAGATGTTAAACACAGCCTTTATTGGGGGTTTAGCAAGAATTTATAGGAGGAGATATTTATGGCCCCATATAATTATATGTTCAGGTCCGCATGGAAAAGATGGCATTGCTAACCAAAACATGTGCGGGTGGTGATCTTTTTAACACAGCGGTGTTAAAGCAAGGGGCTGGAAGAAGGCTCCCCATCACATAAGCAAAGCACAGGTTAGGATGATACTGGCACCAAAGCAACCTGATTAAGTCCGTAAATAGATCTGGTTCTCCACCGACACTACCCAGGGTCTGTGTACCTAACTCAGGTATTCTCAGCTGTTCTCATGGGCTAAGTACCTGCTTTCTAGGTGTTGTAAATGCTAAGATAGGCCTTCATGACTAAATAGACATCCCTTAGTATATAACAGACTGTCTGATATGAATTAAAAGAAACACTGTTAGGAAGTTTATGTATGCATCTCTTCTGAGGGCCATATTTTCTCAAAGGATAATCTGCTCCTAGTACATAAATAAACTTCACCGGTAGCCATGTTCGAAACTCAGTAATTATCAGGCTCCAAGAATGGAAAAGCAAGGAAATTATCCATTTTGTTAAGGAGATCTGGAAGTAGAGTCATAAATACAGTAGCAAACAAGGAAATTTTGAAGAAAAAGATTTGATTCATATCCTTAAGGGTGCCCCATTTCGTAAGGAGCAGTACCACTCTATTCTCCTAACCACTTGGTCTCAATTACAAAGATGGAAGCACTTAGCACTCTCCTAGATTCTAGTTACAAGCCTACCCTAACGTAGCCTGTCCTTTGATGCTGGAAAAAAATCTTACATTACCTTGTGTTCATGTGTAAGTCTCAATTTATCTGAACCTTAAGCTTTAAAGAGAGAATTTCAGGGATACTTACTGGGCTTCACTCACGGCAGCAGCTCTTTCTTTTCCACCCACAACCATAAAAAGTGCTGAGACTTGCATCCTGATTGCTTCTCTGAATGTAAGGCAAATAAATAGCCACAAGCATTTGGCTTCTGATGAGGTAAACTGCTTGCACATAGCAGTCCGCCTCTTCTGACACTTCTGGGACTGACACAGATGGTGAGTCAAAGTGCTTTCAAACAGGAGTTTTATGCTCATGGAGTCCCTGTTTTTCAGGCTCTATTTTCCCTTAAGAATAGGTATTTTTAAAATACTTGCATCTCTCCTACTTTAAAGAGACCAAGAGGAAAGCCTGTCAGCAATTTGCTGTGAGGACAGAGGGGTGGAGAATTTGGCTGTTCATACGAGATTATCACCAGCCGTCACACTCCTCACGTGCTGCAAGGTATAAGGCTGTAAAAAAAATTGTGTTAGCTTTTCACAGAGCTCAAACTCAATTGCTTAACGATACGGCCACACTGATGGAGCTGCTGAATAGAAGACCATGATTTGGACTGTGCTTAATAGGCTTGTATATATAAGCAATTCAGGATAATAAGTGCAAAAACCTGCTTACCATACAGCTGCTTTGTATTACCTGTACCTATGCTTACAGAAGAGAAAGTTGGCAGAGCAGTGAAAGCATATATATCTGTGTACATTATTCATATACATTTACCTGTCAGCAGATACAGTTAAAGTCGTCTCGATAACTGCTTTCAATATTGATTAAAATAGCATACATATTTTACCATAACTGGAGACAATCTTTCAAGTATTCAATAAGCAATACTCAATAATGCACTGGTGAATAAACAGGAAAATGAGACAAGCTTATTTGAAAGATGGAGCAAAATTTTGTGTGCCTTTAAGTTACTTTATAGGCATCATAGGAATGTAAACTGTAACTGCCATGGCGTTGCAACTCTATATTGCCAAGTTTCCTGTTACATTCACTAGACTGTATTTATTTGGCTGTGCTAAAGGAGACTAATGGTTAAAGTAGTCATGTCTCTTTGTGGCTGAGGGAAAGCATCACAGCTCAACACTTCACAGATTTCTGGGAAGCTAATAAGAAGTGTGGCTGATGCTGCATGCCAAGAAGTGGGCAAATGGCACCAGAAAATCATTTCAAGCCACTTCAGGATCTTTGCTGAGTCATATCAGTTTCAGTGTCTGTGTGAGCAAGTCTGTGTGGATTTCACATCACACTCAAAACTACCAGAAGGGATTTTTGCCTGGCTTTAATATGTCTATAGCTAATTTACAACATCTGCCTGAAAAAACCCACCAAAATAAATTGAAAAATGCAGACTGAGGTGGTGTGTCTGAACATTTCATACAGCCATAATTTTGACAGATCCAAATCCAAGAGCCCATGCCCCAGTACTGAGGAACAGTGTTCTCCTGACAGTCCAGCTGCCAATACAGACAGACAGAACTACTATAGTATAAAATTTCTACTAATTCTTGTTCATTTTTCTAGTGGAGCAGCTGATGTATCTGTTACTCTCATCCACGCCTTGCCTATTTTAGGCATACTAAGTGGCTCAAGGCACCTCCCTTTAACAAGGTGGGTGGCCAGAGTGGAAACCGATTTCTTATCACAGGAAGCACTGAGAGGCACTTTCACTCAGGGATATGTGTTCTGGACCTCAATTTTCCTTCCTGTGCTCTTCATTGCTCCACAAAAAGAAAAGAGACCATGCCTACTGAGCAGCACATTATAATAACCAGGCTCAGCTCAACAGTTCTTAATGACAGATTTCACTGATAGATGTGGTCAGAAGGCAGAACTAGCATTCATTTTATTTTCCCTGCTTGTCTATTTGCTGAGAGCTGGAGGAGAAATAGCACTCGGTGCTATTAGCTTTAGTTCAGATCCGAGTTAAAGACTTATGTAGCCTAGTGCAAGCAATTGCTGCACCAGTTCTTCCTTGCTGTGTTGATATATGGAATAAACTCCTATATGGTATATCACAATAACGTAGTCATGAGTGGATATTGTTAAAGATATGCATGCTGATTCCTATTTTCTGACTATATACAGACAGAACAAGCCTTTTTGGAAGTAAGTGCTGTTGCTTTACTGCCATCAAAGATCTCAGACTATTCAGACAGAGAACACAAGTGGCAGCTAGATGCCACCCATAAAAGAAGGGGACACAACTCTCACCTTACCTTTGTCTGCTTTCAGGGGACCAGTGTTGTCACCTACTTATCTTGAGCTAACTCTCACCTGTACTCTCCCTAACCAGACAAACCTTGCAATGGTGTGAGATGGAGGAGGGATAAGCAGTGGTTTCACTGGCATATCAAAGCAGTCCTGCAACCAACATTTCCGCTGCAACCCTTTCAGCAAATCCCAGTATATACTTTTAATGGATGGGCAGAACTAGCTTCGAGAGTGTCATTATTACAACGGAGCTGCGATAAGTGCGCCTTGACAAATTCAGTTCTTTAGGACTTTTTAATTCACTGTGAGGGTTTTTTTAACAATATGTCCAAAATTTATACTCTGGATATAAACTACTTTATGGGATCATAATTTCAACTGACATCCAAAATAAAGTTTTGCTGGTAGACAAGGGCAAGTCTATCAGGGAAAATAAACATCTTCTCAAGGTCAGTGCTACTATTTGTATTGTCAGGAAGCTCCCTGTATCCTTAGATCATACAGGCTTAGAGCAACGTAGCCTGGCAGTTAGGGGTATAGAGATTTCTTAAGTCATCCTAGTTACTACAGCAGTATGCTTTGTTCACTCTAGAGGCTTTTTCCATTTCCTTTAGAAGATCATTTGAACTAGAATAACTGAGTAAAAAAAAATACTAGCCTGTATGCTGCAGTTTATCCCATCTGTCTCTAATTTAATCATACTAATTAGCTGAACTATCATAAATAAAGTATTCTCCTTCTGTCATCACTGTTCACATTCTCTGCATTTATCTGCAGATGCCATGAGCACTTATTTGGTTTTGCTATATGGTAAACACTGTTATGTTGGGAGCCCTACTGCGATAAAGCTTCTCTTTAACAAACAGTCACCCTAAGGGGAAAAAACAGTGTCCACAGCTCGGTAATAAGTGGCAACAGGCTATTGGTAACAAACCCCCAAAGATTTTTCATCTAACAGTTTGTCATATGTTAGCATTTCAAAGTAAAAATTTTTCAGGAGCCTAGGACTAATCTGAACTATTAAAAAAGTCTTCATTAGCATATTAACTACACAGTTTAACTCCATGTTATCTATTACGCATAGGGAACGGGTTTTTTCCAAGCAAATATAAGAGCTAATGTGATTACACATGGTACCATTTTGCATCCAGGTAGAAATAAGCAGTGCCCCTAACCTCCTGGGAGCACAGCCAGTAGTTGTAGCTGATCAAAGAGAAGGAAGAGCAAGAGGACTCTCAAAATTTTGCCAGTTTTTGAAATATTTGGGAGTATGATTAAAAACACAATTCAGTGCCATTGCTTCTACACAACCATATCTTATACATCTAATTTTTTGGTTGCAGCAGTCACAAAATTTAGCTTGAAAAATTTTTCAGGAAAACATCCAACTTCTATTTTTTCTTTCTCTCTTGATATTCTAGAACCTGTAATCAGGTTGCGCTTTTAAAGGGTGCCCTTTATTATAAACAGATAAATAAATAATTGAAATAAAATGTTCCATGTCATATTTTGAGGTTTTATGCAATCCAACTGTAATAGAGGTTATGGATTTAGAAGATACATTTTTCTTGTAAAGAAGTACATTTTGCGTAATTCAGAAGAGTTCTACACAGAACTCTATTCTCAGATGGATAAAGACGTGTAAATTCCTCAAAACCAAGGGGAACTGATACCCAGGAGGGCAAAGCAGACAAAACAGCCCATCAGCAACTCAACCACATGAAAGACCACAAAGAAACTCCAAAGCCACCCACGCAGCTGCCCGAGGAGTCCGTCAAGGAATGAGAGGCTCTTGTTCAGCTCATGTTGCTGCTGGAAGTGTGTTTGAAGAGCTTGGCAACACATCTGGGTTTTACAAGTGGCACACGAAGACGAGAAAAATGAAATTGGATTGAATTATGTGCTGCAGTACACGGATGGTGTCACATCTCACTAACTAGGATGTAATTTAATTTACAAGATAATGGAGCAATCTCCCACATTTGTTACTTCCAGAGGGACAGCTGACAAACATATCCACGGCCAAAGTACAGACTTAATTAGATAGTCACCTAAAAGGCAAAGAAGATAGGATCTTTTTCATAGTATCTTAAAATGTATCTATTTTTAAAAGACATAAAAAAGCCCATTTCTGAAAAATTAATCAGGCCTTGAACATCACAGATCTATAAAACCAGAACATGTATGGGGAAGAATCAATCTCTTTGTTTCTACACCCTTCAGAAACTACCAGTACTTACTGTGTTACAGAGTAACACAGCTATTGTATCAGTTGTTATTGCTTTCTACCGGCTTTTTTTTATATAAAGCTGACAGAAATGCTGCATCTTACCATCTCTCCACCTACACATGTGAAGTAATTCCTTCTAAAAATTTTTTGCTTTCCTCCGTAAGAAATATAAGAGACACAAATTTTCGAATCATTTGTTAATAAGCATTCAAGACAATTCAAATTTTGATCTCTACTACACCAGCATAGCTCAGCCAGACGCACAGAAATGTGAAGAGTTTTTGATTAGAAGACACTTATTAAAGTACCTTTTAAACAAATTATTTTAGGTGCCTTCAGATTGCTGCAGGGAGAAGTAGAGAGAATGAGACAAAACCTGGAGCACTGAATTTATTTGTCTTCAATGCTCGTTAAATACTCCCTTGTTTTGTTCACTCTGTGAATCTTTAGTAAAATGAATAGGATCTTAAATGCACATGGTGAAGGCTGTGAACTCCTTATTCAGTCTCTGTTTAATCTTCCACAGTGCTTTTTGTTTAAATTTGTGAGTGACTCATAGCAGTGGCTTCAGCCAAGCTTAGCAGAGACAGACTTTGTGCGTGCCCACACAAATACTGATGAGTCTATTCCCACTGTTGCCTTGTAAGGTTCCCACTATCCCTATCTTGAGCTTTTTTTGAGGAGAGATTATTCTTTGCATAAGCCTCTGCCAAAGTATCTCATATTCTAGTGATGGGAATAGTCAGAGACAAGACTCTATATATTCATTTTCATTTATGACCTAATACAGCAGATTTTTTTTAGCATCAGTTCAAATGAAATATTCATCCTGTGAATTGTGCTTTTATAGCCCACTGCATAATGTTCTTTTATTTACAGTTAAAAAGCTCTCTAGGCAGTACCTTTTATACAAAACAAACTTATGTTGCAACAACATTCTCAAAATAAGGATCTACTCACATACCATTGCTCATTGCTCTACACAGTCAGGAGACTTCAGCAACCAGAGAAAAACAATCTGAATTAAAATTCTAAATCACCTTTTACATAAGAATCCTCATGCAAATTTCCAGCATATGACTAGCTTGAAGATATTTTATAGTATGTTCTGCACTGGAGTTAGCCTTCTATTCCTGCAATAATTAGACAGCACATTTTTTTGATATGCAGATTTTCTGTTTAAAAAGCAGGCAGGATGTGATTATCCATTAAGTATAGAAGGTCCAGCCTAGGAATCATTACTGTGCTAAAATGATTTAATTTTTTTAAGAAAGGGTCCTGCTTCACCCCACTTTTCTGAGATGGATTATTTTCTTCTGGTGACATACTTTTCAGCCAGATCAATTTTGTCATCTAGTGTATTTCCTGGCTGCTGAAATGCCAGTGTCAAGCCTGAGGGAGGCTATAGAAATGCACACCTTGGGGCAGAGTAGGAACTCCCCTTTTTTGACTGCCCCTGAGCTTAGGTCAGTGTAAATGATCTTGGCACCCCACTTGAAGATTCTGGTGGCCTATTATTAACTGCGCCAGCACTTAATACTTACTTCAGCAGCTGCACAAATTTTAATGCAGTCCTACCAGCTAAGGCTGGGGACAGCTTCAAAAATCCTTTCTCACTGAGACATCATTGTTACGACAAGAAGAGTATTAAACAAAAAAAAATTATTGAAATATAAATATTTAAGTTTCTGTTAATCAGAATATATGTAATAAACACAAAAAAGTCTGTAATAAATACAAAAGCACCCCATGTTACTTATCTGTAATATAGCAACTTTTAAAAGTAGTTATAATGTTTTTTGGTATATCAGGTAACTATGAAGACAATTCATGTGTATGTATTGATTTATCCTGAGTACCATCTGCACTGAGACATGAACAAAAAAGTATCTGACTCTTGCGGCATATCAAACTCAAATGAAACAAGAAAGCACTTAAATCACACAAGAGATTGAGGTTTGCAATCTGACTGTCAAAGTAAACCACTTAGAATTTACTTCAGAAACTAATTCAACTTTCCAGATTCTTACTGGAAAAAAACCTGAATCCATAATCTTCATACTTGAAAGAACTTTTTTTTCCTCAGCAATACCAGACTTTCACTGATTTCGCTTCTTACCTGGACTGTCCTTGATTATATGCCATAAGGGGGAGACTCATAGTAAGCAATCTCCTAAACAGCCATATTACTCCGGGTTGTATGTCAGGCTGTGGATATTGTTTACTTGGACTTCAGTAAAGTTGTTTCCCACAGCATTCTCCTGGATAAACTGGCAGCTCATGGCTGGAATGGCTACACTCTTTGCTGGGTAAAATCTGGCTGGATAGCTGGACCCAAAGAGCAGTCCTGAATGGAGTTAAACCCAGTTGCTGGCTGGCCACAAGTGGTGTTCCCCAGGGCTGAGTATTGGAGCCAGTTCTGTTTAACATCTTTATCAATGACCTGGATCGAGCGCACCCTCAGGAAGCTTGCAGACAACAACAACCTGTGGAGGAGCATTGATCTGACTGAGGATAGGGAGGCTCTGCAGAGGCACCTGGACAGGTTGGAATCAATGGGCCAAGGCAAACTGCCTGAGCTTTAACAAGGCCAAGTGCCAGGTCCTGCCCTTGGGTCACAACAGCCTGCAGCAGCGCTACAGGTTTGGAGAAGAGTGGCTGGAGAGCTACAGGTTTGGAGAAGAGTGGCTGGAGAGCTGCCCAGCAGAAAAGGACCTGGAGGTGCTGTCTGACAGACAGCTGAACATGAGCCAGCAGTGTGCGCAAGTGGCCAAGAAGGCCAACAGCATCTTGGCTTGTATCAGGAATAGTGTGGCCCGCAGGAGCAGGGAACTGATTGTCCGCCTGCACTCAACACTGGTGAGGCCACAGCTATGTTCACTTTTGGGCCTCTCACTACAAGAAAGACATTGAGGTGCTGGAACATATCCAAAGCAGAGCAATAAAAATGGTGAAGGGTCTAGAGAATAAGTCCTACAAGGAGCGGTTGAAGGAACTGGAATCATTTAGCCTGGGGAAGAAAAGGCTGAGAGGAGACCTTATCACTCTCTACAACTACCTGAGAGGAGGTTGCAATGAGGTGGGAGTCAGATTCTACTCCCAAGTAACAACCAGTAGGATGAGAGGAAGTGGCCTCAGGTTGTGCTGGGGTGGTACAAACACACCTATCAAGGAGGCATGTTCTTGTCATGTCTCTTGCAAGATATAGAATCATAGAACAATTCAGGTTG
>NW_009730446.1:0-21965 GCF_000703405.1 Apaloderma vittatum
GGACGCGGGGTCGGGCCGTGGGAGGGGTGAGCCCAGAAACGCCCCGTAAACAGCCTGTCCCGGGTTAGCAGAGAGCTGCACGCGTGAGGGGCTTCTGTCACTGATTCCTTCCTTTCCCTTTCCCTTCCTTCTTTAGCAGGTGGTGAGGCGGCGCAGCTGCCTGCTCCAATGGTGGCTCAAAGCGTCCCGGCGGCAGCAGCCTGGATTCGGTCGCTGCGGGCTGAGAACGACTGCGAGCGGCTTTGCTGGGGCCCTTGGGCTTGGCTGTGGCCTTTGAGGACTCAGCCTGCCTGTTCAGCGACGTATTCCCAGAGTCAGAGGAGCTCTGCCAGCTTCTCAGGGAGAACGAGTTGCACCCAGTATACGCCGTGTGCCTTCTGGGAGGTTCGGGTGATGGTGAAGGAAGCAAGCAGGAGATAACGGGGAAAGTAGCCAGACAATCAGGAGGGTCCTTTCCAGCGATCAGACTCCCCCCTACTGGCTCTGTCAAGGTATACCGCTAATAGGAGCTCAGGGCATGCTAATTAGCTACTCCTGAATCTTGATTGGATGACATTTCACGAAGCAGAAGTGGGGAAGAGTTTCTGTGACATTCTGGAAGGGTAATTTTGTTTTGCCTGGTGGCTTATGAACAAAGCAGTCTGTGGAGAAAGATTTAAAATAGGTTTGGCATCTTTGTGACAGGCTACACCTGGCATCCCAAGATGGCATATCCACCCTTGTAATTGTACTTGCACTTTTAACGTCTGCTTGTGAGGGAAAAGCACTTCAAGTAGCCTGTGAGCAAAAGGCATCATCACCAACATCTAGCTCCATTTATTTTTGCAGGGAAAGACTCACCCCGTAAAGTAGTTTCATTGAACTTTACAGGCCAGCACTTGAAAAGACACGTTTCTGACAGGTGAAGGTGAAAATCCTGAAGGAAATAACAAATGCCTCCATTTGATTTTACTGTTTCTTTGCCAGGTGACTGCGCAGCTTTGCCTACAGGTAGTGTATCCTGATTCACAGACTTTAGTGTTTTACTCTTAGGTGGAGGTGGTCGAATACTGTGTTTTAAATAAATAAAAATATTTTCTAAATCTGTTAACATCCCAAACAGCTGTCGTCCTCAGCTAAAACAGCATAGGTTTTACATGTCTACCCTGTGGACATCCTTGTAGTTAAGGGATTTTAAGTTCTCTGCTCCTCTGAGTCTCCAACAGCTCCAATGCATTTTCAGCAGCAGTTTACCAGGAATAGCAGCAAACTATTAAACCATTGCACGATTAATGCAACACAAGTTTATCTTTTTCCGTAAAAGCTGAACTCCTTGATATAAGGTTCATAGTTTTGTTGTTGGCTTCCCCTCTCAACTGCCCTGCATTTTGTCTTTCTCCTTTCTTGTAGTCCCTGGTATATTGTCCCCCATGTCATTGCTCTCAAACATTTCACATCCTCCATCCTCCTCAGGTCAGGTGGCTCTGCTGCTGGCTTTCCTCTGCAAAGGCACCTTTGTCTTCCTAGACTCAGTCTCCGCCTTCTTCATTCTTTCTTGACTTCATCTCCTTTTATTGACCTTACAGCTCCCGCTTGCTCCAGGAGCTTAGATAGCTGCGTAAGGAGCGGGGTACAAGAGGAGGCCATGCACGTGTGACCACCGGCTGCCCGGGAGCAGAGAGCCGGTGAGCCCGGGACAGGTGGGCTGCTAGGAGGCCGGCAGGCCTGGTGTGCTTGCAGGGCTCCTGGGGATGGGAGAGGCAGGGCCAGACCTCTGCTGCCTGTCTCTCAGCTGTGCCCTGTCCTGAGAAATCAGGGTATTTTCCAGGGTCAAAGCTCTTTCCTAAAATCAATTAGAGTAAAAGGTGTAAGAATTAGAAGTATTGAAAACCGCTCTGATTTAAGAATCATATTCTTAGTGCTTACTTCATGGTAGGATAAGGTGATGATAGGATCTGAGATGGGCTAAAATGGATATCTCCTGTAGCTTTGTATCAACATGAAGGGACATGTCCTTTGAATAACACATCTCATCATGGTTGAAGAAACAGTGATACACGTGCTACCTAGCTAGCAGCTGAATAGAAGGCAGCTAAAACACAAGGGGGGCTTATAATATAGTTCTTATATTTTACTTTTATTTATTTCTTCTTTCCAAACTTGATTTCCTAAAATCAAAACCATTTGTGATGAGCTTACAGATAAACATCATAGTAGCACAAGATATGATGGAAGAGTTAAAACAAAGAGAGAAGTAATGTGCTGGAAAGTAAATTTCGATTTTATAAATAATAGTTCTGTTTAAGGATTTAAGTGTTCAAAAATAATGCTCATCTTCTGCTTCCATCTCCTTCTTCCCCAATCCAGGTAAACTCCATGTCTGTCTCCCATGTCCAGTGCTGTCACATGGCTAATAAAGATCCCTGTGGCTCTCCGCTGCCCAGATGTCCAGTAACATAGTAAGTTCAAAATCTATGGATGGGTCACTGGAAATGCAGAGAGGAAAAAAAGCTAGGAAAGACAGTTACTGTGGGGTGGGTGCCCCATGTGGATTTAGTTTCTCTTTGTTGCAGCAAATTGCAGATGTACTCTTGCCAAGGTTTTCATTACTACTTGTATTTTTGTTTTCCATAGCTTTCCTGCTTGTGCATGGAACCCACATTCCTTTTGTGTGCCCTCAATATCCTCAGCAAAAAGGAGTTTCATTGATTCATCCCTAGAGACTTTGAGTTTCGTGAGGGGCGTTCGTGTGTTGGCAAGGAGAGCAGCTGATGGCTATTACTACCTGGGCCACATTGCCCAAGAGGTGAAGGTAGATATTTATTGGGCACTCTGCTTGTAAAAAGCTTTCCCTAGGGCCTGTGTGTCTGTTTCCAGCTCTTGCAATGCCTCGCCAATCTCACGGCCTTGCTGTAGGGTGGCTCTCCTGGGACACACTTCTCTTGCCTCTCCAGAGCCTATTTTCATTTGTTTCCTGATGCTGACTGGACATTTATTGTGAGGAGTCCTACAAGTGAAAGCAGCCTGGAAATCAATGCATTGTAGTAATTATAATGTCAGTATTCAAAGACAATAAAACAAAACAGCTCCGTTTTCCCTGTTGTCTACTTCTGCCCAGTACAGCAGCAAAGTCAGTTAACTAAGCAGCACTGGGAAGAGTAATCATAAACGTCTCCAGGGACCACCACCACCTCCTTACCAAACCTCTTTCTCTTCCTTCTATGTTTCTGGGATTCGTGAGATGATTTTGCACGCCAGGCAGAAAATCACCCCCTGCAGCCTTTTTATTTTTTTTTTTAAAAAATGCAGTTCATTTCGTGTTCGCGGGTTAGTTGAATAAATAGCGATGCTCGTGTAGGTGAGGACTGCTGTAAGCTCCAGTGTGGGTGGAACAGATGGGGACAGCTAAAGGCACGAGTGACATTAGCTGGAGTAGCAGCTGACAGCATTATTTGGGTAAGTGCACTTGCAGACCTGCAGAGAGGGCTGAGATTTCGGGAATAGGTCTTCTCTACACTCATTGATGAAGGCTTAAATTAAAGCATTTAAATTTTTGGTAGTTATGACATTTTACTGGTTCATTATCCTTTTGATTATTATGTAACAAACTGCATTGTACACACCAGTTTCTTTTGCCTACTTTTTCTGATGGGAGGCTTTCCTGGTAAAGTTCTGCCTTAGCTTGCTAATTGTGTTCTTACAGAAATCCAAGACCAAAATGAAAGGAAGCCTCTTAAAAGCCTCAAGCTTTTAAATTACTTTTAAAGTCCAGTATGGACCCAGTACAGTGAGAAACCTGGTAGAAGAGGAAAGCTACATTCCAGATCACGTTCCACTTCCTGGGATTTCTGCCACTTCCCTCTTAGCACTTATGTTTGGCTGTTAATTGGACCCAGATGTCTGTCTTGCAAACCGCATGTTTTACTCTTGTAGGGCTCCAGGGACCGCTTTTTAATTGAGTTTGAGAAAAGTCACGCTCTGAAAGGCAAGGTACAGCTTCGCATGCAGGAAACGCCTCTTTATGACATTCTCCACTATGAAGATGCCAGTCACAGGCCTCTTGCTGCAGGAGACAGGGTCTTGGCACCATGGGAGTCTAGAGGTGAACGTTTTGGCCCAGCCACTGTGCTAAAGGTTCTGGAGAACAAGGAGGCACATTTAGGTATGGGATACTGGCTTTCTTAATAGTGCTAGTTTCACCATGGTTGCTGGTCACTGTACAGAAAAGAGAACAGTCTCAGTCACAGAGAATTCACCACCTGCTGCTTGTATTCTCTTCATCAGCGGGTTTTTTTTGGTGGTGGTGCTAGTGGTGTTGGCACAAAGCAGCCTGTTCTTTTTCAGTGCCAGAATTAATGCAGCTCTCAGAGTCAGCTTTTGCTTTGTTCTGTGAGTGGAAAATTCCTAAAAAGTTATGGTGGGGAGGCGTCCTCCCAACACAAGGAGAAAAATGTTCCTGGCCCTCATGAGTATTTACCTAATTATCTGTTAGTCTAGTTTCCAGCTTCTGCGGAGTAAAATTCTGGCTCACTATGATGAGCGAGAATTTTGTCACCTGCTGTCTCTTCGTAGGAAATTCAAAGGAAGGTCAAATTTTAAACCTATATAGAAAAAAATCACACAAGTTATTAGAAAATTTTCTGAAACACAAGCTGTTACTTTTACCTCTTGCTTTCTAAGAGATGAATCACACAGGTTGACATGCTTTTAACACCTTCTTTGGTTGTTTTGTTTTTTAATATGCCCAGCACACAGCAGAGGGGGAGTGCTTGTGAATTTCTGGAATGGGCAAACTAAGGAGGTGCCTTTTAACCAAGCTCTGCGGATTCCTCTGCCCTTAAGCGAACGCATCACCTTGGAACTGCAGATGCCTTTAGCAGCCAGGCAGATGGTGGTAGATTCAAGCTTGGATTATCCATACGTCGTGACACCGGGTTATAGAGCCTCAGGCCATCACAGACAGGGTCACTCCAACCTGGGCTGCTGGCCACAGGGTCTGTATTCGACTCGGCCCTGTGCTAAATGCAGCTGCAGGTGTTCTGCACTTCCCT
The DNA here is from genome assembly GCF_000703405.1 of Apaloderma vittatum. Taxonomy (NCBI): domain Eukaryota; kingdom Metazoa; phylum Chordata; class Aves; order Trogoniformes; family Trogonidae; genus Apaloderma; species Apaloderma vittatum. The sequence continues at coordinate 5,031 of NW_009730446.1, forward strand.
GCTGCTGCCTTGTGGCCTGGGAACCCACACAACCTGCAGGCTGCAAAGCGCAGCGGGGATGTGCCTTCATCCCAGCAACAAGTTTGTCTGAAGAAGAGCTCCGCAAGAAAATAGAAGAGCAACTGTCTGAAGTGAGGATTTCACCTTCAGAAAGTGTTTCCAGAGAGGAAGGGAGAAAGGAAGATAAGAGATTGAAGACAGAAAATGTTCCAGAAGATGCCCAGTCTTGTTTGGAAGAGGACAGTGAGCTTACCAAACCTAAGAAGGTAAAAAGTGCTTCACCTTGGCCCTTCTGTTGCATGTGGCCTTCTGTTTGTATAACATCCGCTTTGTTACCTCGAGTTTTCTGCTTTTGGTACCAAAAAATTACTAGAGGGTTTAGGCCTGGCCCTTACGTATGCCTGCTAAAGAATGGAGAGACTTTGCTCTGCACTGTCTTCCTGATCGTTTGCCCGGGGAAAGAGCTAGAAGCTGTCATTGTCACTGGCTGGAGCAGAGTCCTAGAACCTTTTCCATGGATACAGAAAATGAGAGGTGTTGCATAGTCCAGTCCCTCTGCATAAAGGAGGTACAGGTCAGGAGAAGTGTCAGGCAGAAGACTTCACACCGGATAAGGATTACGGTAAGGATTGCTCCATACCAAAGTAGTCCCTAGCATAATTCTATTGAGGTATTTCTCCCCACTGTTAGAGATGTCACTTCTACCACTTGAAGGCCAAAAGGGACTTTTGTGATCCTCGGTAGTTTATCTGGTGCTTGTGAACAGGACACTGGATGAGGATCAGTGAGGAAGAGGTTAATGAGCACCAGCTACTGCCAAGCTTTTCTCCGTTGCTCTGCAAGGATTAGAATCCTGATTTCCAGCACAGAAACAAAACTGTCTTTCAGCCAGAGCTCCTCTGGCCTGATCTCTTCTGTACCTGATTGGACCCTCCCAGGCAGAAGTGCTGCCAGTTTTAGGTCATTTGAAAATGTAGAGAAACCCACAAAGTGATCAGAAATTACTCGAGTTGTTTCTTTAGTAAAGAACTCCCCTAGAGTTTTTGTGGGGTTTTTTTTCTTCTTAAACTTCAGTTGCAACTTCAGATCTTGCACTGCAAGTTCATGAAACTAACCTATTCTTTTCCCTTATCGGGTCTGGATTCTGATTGCATTTCTTGTTATTTCTAGAGTCCTCAGACGGAGACAACTCATGTTACGGTCAATACCGCTGTCAACACAGACAGCTGGTTAATGGAGACAGCCCACAAGGAGGAAGCAGATAGCAGACAACAGGAGGCTGAAACTGAGGCTAATCTTAAACGTGAACATGGTACCGAAATTCTAGCTGTTTTATCCAAACATAAGACTTGCCACGCAATGTTGGCGCAGCAGGCCATCATGTCTTAAGATCTGTTGCCATAGTTCTTGATATTTCAAAAGAAAATGCCATAATGCCACCATAATGTAGGTATTAATGGTAGTATGGCTTGAGAAGTTCTTCATCATCTCAAGGTAAAAGTATTTTAAGACTGAAGCTGGGGTTTTTTGGCTTTTACAGCTACTGCAGTGGCAGCTTTTTGGGTTTTTTTAACGATCATCTTAATGCTCTCTATAAATATTATTTAGTATAAAAAATTCTTACTTTAAAAATCAGTCTGTACCATTAACTGTGAGTGCCTAGAGTGATCTGCAGAACACTCCTTTTCTTATCTGTGCTGAAAATCATTGCATCGAGTATCATCCAAAAGGGCTGGATCATGATTTTAGTGAAAGTATTGCTCTTCTCACTGAATTAAGTTTTGTGGCAATTGCAGGCATTTAAGTGAGGACTCTGAGAGCCTAAAGCTTGCTCCCAAGTGTTACTGCTTTGCTCTGTGCAACGGCTGCTAGAGGGAGAAAAGTCAAACGGGAGTGCACATTTCCTCCTGGCTGCTGTGCCAGCATCATGCCATGCAACAACTGCTACTCAGGTCCACGCTGCCTTTAGCAGAAAGGTGCAGTGTGCCCCTGTTCCAGACACCCAAAAGCTGTGTTAGCACAGTGTTGTGCCCAAACTCATTTCTCCTGTCTCTCAGCAGGTTGTATAGCTCAGGCTTTGCACTATCAATAAATTTAATAATTTTTATTGTCTCTGAGCATTGACAGAAGAAGCTCATGTCTATCTGTGAAATACTGTGTAAATGAGCCCTTAGCCTGCTGTAAGCGCAGTCAGTGATCTTGTGTTACCAGGCAAAACTTGCTTGACTGCAATGACATGCTTGTTTTTTGAAAGGTGGGACCTGCTTTGTGCAGACTGAAAAAATGTCCCGCCTCCTCAGAGGAAAATGTTGGTATCAAGTTATAAAAGTCTTGCTTGAATAGATTCCATATAAGACAACTTTTTTTATTATTATTTGCTTTCTTTTTATAAGCTGTCTAGAACCTCTTTTGTCCTTCCTCTAATTTATTTGAAAGGTCTTTTTGAGTCCAGAGTGGCAGAAGCTCCAATCCAGCGATCTCAAAGGAGCCCTTCTCTGGGAACCAGTGTTTTGGTTCCTTTCAGGCACCAAAGCTTCTTTGACCAAGTGAATCAATCCCTAGAGAAAGATAGCCTGACCATCAAATCAGCTCTGCGTCTACAGAGACCACACAGTACCTCCAATGTGCAGGCTAGAAGATCCCCAAATCTTCTAAATCTTCTAAAAGACAAAAGCACCACAGTAAGTATTTGGTCCCAACTAGATTTAGCTATTAGGATTAAGCATGTGTTTATGTCATGTGAGAATACAGTCTCTTTTGATCTCTCTCTCAGAGGTTTATACTGCAACAAAAAGTAGAATAATGACTGTGCATGAATAGAAACTTAAGTTTTCCGCTTGGGAAGTAGCATTGCACAGGAGCAAGGCACTTCTGAGATTTTCACTCAGCGCCTTTGATAGACTGGTTTGGGTTTTTTTTAATCTGATCTTTTCTAAATATGTTAGCTCTACTGGATAGCAAAAAAATTACTCCTCTTTTACAGATACTGAAAGCAAAACAGAGAACATCTAGGTAGCCAGCTGAATTCCAATAGCATGGAGCATTTGTCAGGGCTGGGATGGAACTTCCAGTCTGCTAATCCTTAGGCCAGTCCTTTACCTTCTGGAAAACACCATTTGTTCACCTCCCACCTATAAAACACCTTTGATTCTTTCTTTGATCCCTCTTTCTGTATGTCATAAAACACAAACCACCCACAAGGTACAGTTTTCACAAAGAATAGCAATACACCAGAGAACAAAGGTGTTTACTGCCCTTAGGAAGCCACACAGATCAATGTGAGAGAAATCAGTCAAAATGCTACATGAGACTGGCTGGGACATTATTTGAAGGTCCTGTAGTGTTTTCCTGCCCGTGGTATTAGAGATACCCTCAGGAAAGAACTGGAAGGAGACCTGTTTGCAGAGGAGCGGCTAATGGCAGGAACATGGTAGTTGCAGCTGTGAACTGGAGAACTGAGAATACATTCGAGAAAGGCAAATATTTAGTGGAAACTCTATTCCAGCACCAAACAGCTCTAGCAATGTAAACTGGAATGCATGTCTAAGCTTCAGTGATGTTTCCTTGCCCCCTCCCTCATACAGGGCACTGTAGGAGTACAAAAGAAATAAATCATGCCCTATGGCTGTGGAAAGAAGTTTTGCAGGTGCTTGTTCATCTCTTTACAGCACAGCGCATTAAAGAATGTAAATTAGGAACACTGCCCAGCATTGGAATGCAGCTACTACTGAAGAAAACACAAAGACTGCTCAAAATCTTAAAGCAACAGGAAATGGAGAGTTAGTACATCTGCACAGAACTCCATGAAGATTCCGTGCTTGGCCAGAGGGAGGCAGCTATTTCTCTTTCTAATAAAATCTAGTAAGGAATCTGTAATACGATTTGTGGTCAGAGCCTGTATTTTGCATCCAATCCAGAAGCTGACACAGAGATTGGGCAGTTTTAAGCATTGGCCTAACACTGGAACAACGAGAACAACAGAGCCTACTGACCTGTGCAGAGCTCTTCAAATTGGATTTTCAGGCACCCCTTTGTTGGCTAAGCCTAATCTTTTGTACAAGTTTCGGCCTCATACTCAGCATTTTCATGGCTGGGAAGTGACATGATAGTATTCATGAGCCAGTGTGGCTTCCAGAGCTCAGGAGTGATATTAGAAGACTAAGCTGTTCTGGTTTTATAGGTTTACAGTTTCCATTAGAAGAATATACTGATGAGATTAAGGATTCGGTTTGCTTTTCTCTTAGAAATTAATCCTCAGCAGCGCATCCCAGGAGAGATGGAAGGAGAGAGACTTCAGTAAAGCCAAGATTGAGCACAAAAGGTGGCAGGAGGAACAGAGGCACCTGAAGAGGGAGCAGCAGCAAGAGGCGGATGGGCCCCGGTGCCGGCTGCACAGGGACAGCCAGAGGTGATACCTAGGAGCTAACTGGTTTTCCTAGTAAATGTTGGAAGGTTGTTAACGTCTGCTCCCTGATGCTCTCATTCAGTCACTGAACCACATCACACATTGTGCCTTAAGCTAGTCCCTGCAGAGCAGTTGCGGTGCTTTACTAATGGGTGTAAAACCAATGCTTGAGGTACAGGCGGGTGGGTACGCAGGGACCCAGAGCCTATAGCAGTACCTCCAAGGACAAATTCTCTTCAATCTCGTCCTCAGGCCTGAAGTCCTTTTAGTTCCCAAATCCCTGTTCCCTGCCTTTGACCCCAAAGTCCACTTAAGCTTAGCAGGTCCTTGGCCCCATGACTGCCTCCTTCCATCTCTTCTGTTGCCTCTGTGGCTCCACCACCAATACACGTAGCCACCTAGTCGTCCGGGTTAGCCATACAGCCCTGCCTGCACAATCCAGTTCCTTGGTTCTCGGTTTTCAGGACCAAGAGCACACAGCTGCACCTGGTTACCTGGTCAGGCAAACAGACAACTGCAGTTAGCTGACATCAGAGAGCAGCCCACCTGGGGGTTTTGGCACCTCCATTTAGGACACAAGTTTAACCTTCATAACCTAACAAAGAGCCCCTGAATGTTATCTGAGCACAGATCATCAGAAGATCTGCTTTGTGTCTTACGCACTGTGTTCTTCTTTTGTTGCTCTTTCTTTCTGAGAAATTTTGTTTTGGAAACAGGCAGCGATTGCGTCAGGGAACATTGCAAGAGCTGGAGAAACAGCTGGAGCACAAAGACGGAGCTTTGCAGCAGTGTGACAGTGCTCTAGGCTGCTGGGGCAGAGAGGAGCAGGAAGGAATCCTCCTTGCCAGAGGAGAAGAGGAAGGCAAGTCAGCAGCTGCAGTTCTTAAAGACACAGCGTTTTCAGAGAGAGGAGTTGCAGGTAGAACACAATGAAAGGAGCTTTGAAAAAGAAAAGCTGGTTAGAGCAATTTGGGAAATATTTTCCCTGCACTATCCCGTTTCCAGCAGTGGCACCATCCAGTGTGTTTGTCTTTCACCTGTTTTATATCCCATATAAACTACACCATTTAGAGATAAATAAATGAAGGGCAACATTTTTTGACATGTGTATAAAGATGAAAGATGGGAGGTTAAATTCTCCATCTCTGTGGTAGAAAGAGCCTTTCTGCATGCAGGGAATGAATTTCCATAGATTACACCCATTTCTGACATCTGCCAGTGGTAACTGTAAATGAAGTTCAGCATGAAAGCTGGCTGTACATATGTAAACATCTTTGATTTTATGTAGGCTTTTCTCAGGAGCAGAAGAGAATCATGGCAGGAAGTGTTGGAACAAGAATCACAGGACCAGGACAGGCAACAAAGCCAGCACCAGGCTGCCAAAGGGTGAGTGTTCCAGAGCAGAGATCGTTCGCACCAGAAGATGGAAAAAGAATGCCAGAAACTTGGTGACCTCCAGCAGTACCTCAGAGACCAGAATCTTTTGACTCTCTGGGCAGCACTGCTAGCGTAAGGAAGCTGTGGTGTGGGTAAGCAGCCCCTGAGCAATTCACAGACCTGCTCTGTATCGTGTAGGTGTGAGTCTGTGTGCTGGGGCTTGGGTGCTTCACTCCAGATGGGACGAAGCCTGAAAAGGTGACATCTGGCAACTTTCTGCCTGGCTGTTTCTTCCAGACCAGTGCCAGAAGAGCTGTATCGAAGGATGTTCTCGTTTTACACAAAATTATGCTAAAATATCTATAATACTTGCAATACCTTGCTTTAAGTAATACCTAGAACCAAACTAGATACAAAATTTAAACGTCATTCCCTGACATTCTATGTGCACACTTAAAAACACGTTCCGCATTCTCTGGCGCATCACTCAGCAAAAAGTGTAAGTATAAAAATTTACCCCTTTTATGGGAACACAGCACCAGTGATAACAGCAGTTTCTTTGAAAAAAAATAAAATAAGAAAACTTGTTAAAGGAAGCTCCACTGAAATTCTGCCAAATCTTTTGGATAGCCAGCAGTTTCTTAGCAATAGCTTCTCAGACTGTGTTCCTCTAGAGATAACTGAGAGATGTTAACGAATGATTCTAAGACCTTAATAGCAGAAAAAGGTATTTTTAGCATTAGTATCCATAATATGCATGAACCATCCTGAGATTTTTGTTTAAAAAAACACAAGGGGAAAGGAAACATGAGCTTATATAAAAGGTGAAGGCTTCGACATTTTGTTTGTTTAAATTAATATCTGAAAAAATCTTAACTTACTGCAGTTTTGCATTTTAGACCTGGGTTTAAGCTCTGTTTAGCCTCTGGAAAAGCAGCCTGAAATTTGCTCAGCAAGAACACAGGCGGATGCCCAACTGGTGGACTCTGTGCAGGCTGCCCATCCTGGCGCAGGGTGCCGTGCCTGGCCCCCCTGTCCACCCCCGCGGGCTGGGAGTAGGAAGGGGCACACACACTACTTAGGGACATGGGTGCTCCCAGCATGTGGTGATTTTCTTTAATGTAAAGTTTGGGGGTTGCTTGCTTTTCTTCTTTTTTTCAGTTCTCTTTTACAGAAAATCATGTGCTAGTTAGGACAACAGCATACCTAGCTATGAGTTTATGTCTGACTTAGAAAAACAAGCCTGAAACTTAAGAGATATTAAACTCTGCTGCTGCTTTCCTTCTTAAGCATTTGGAAATGGAATATGTAATGATTAAAGGACAGTACATGAAATATACTGAGCAGATTCTAAACTTATTTTTCAGACTTCATTTATGTATCATTAATCATTATTTTATAATCACCACAAAACAGCAGATAGTCTGCTTAAGTACTTTCTCTTCATTGCTTAACCATCTGAAATCAGGCCACTGTAGCCACCCTATGCTGCTGCAATTTCACATACGGTATATTCAGAAATATATTTAGTTTATATGTTAGTATTTCTCATCATTCATAGACTGTGTCTTACTATGAGAACACAGCCATAAAATAATTTTAATACTACTATTACAGTCACTGACTGTAAAAGCCATGTATGATCTAGCTTTTTTGCTGGCTTTATTTAATTTTAAACACTCACAATGTGTTTTCTATCCATTAGGAAAATGCTTGGACTCCTTGTTTTGCAAACTACTGGAAATAAAGCCCAAGTATTTGCATATTATTTAGGGTTTTGAGTTGACTAAGGGCGAGACTAGAGGAGCAGAGGAAAGGGTAGTAGGAAAGAAACACAAGAAACACAGAGAAAAAAATACTTTAAGGTTTAAAAAAAAAAAAAAAGACGAGAACAAATAATCCCAAAAGTTTTTTTTTATTATAGAATTAGCTTTTCTGCTTAGGCCAATATTTTCTCTTGCTGTTTATAATCCAGACTCCTATAGAATTGTGCTAGAGTATGGCAGTTTGAAAAATCAGATTGACTGGTCTGTTTTTATCATCCAAAATGACTAAGAACAGACCACTCCATGCAGGATCTCAAGATACTTCTGCAATTAAAGTAGAAGTTAAAAGTAAACACGACAAAAGAGTTTACTGGCTTTTTTCAGCCTGAATTAGTTGCTTAGGTGTTGTTAGAATATCATTTCTCATACCACAGTCATAAGTCAGTAAATTAAATATTTAACCTGATCTATTTCAAATGAACATCTTTTTAAAGACTTTTAGACATGTAAGACTGCTTTTCTCATCAGGCTGTGGTGATCTTGCGCACCTAAACTACGTATGTATCAGTTTAAAAACTACCAGAGCACATTAGCTCATAGAACTGTGTAATGAGTCTGAACTCTCCAAATGTGCAAATTCTTCCTGGTTTCTGGAACAGGCTTCGAAGCATCCCATGCCTGGCGCTCAGCTGAAATGACTGAAGGCAACATTAATGGGGAGTAACCAGTACATGGCATTTCCCCGAGATGCATGTGACTTCCCACCTTCAGCTTCTTTCTCTGTCGCTCACAGGCAGCACAGGTAACCCTGTGGGAGGGTTAACTCACAGGTAACACAGTGAGAGGGCAGCAGCCAAGGGAGTCTATTTGAGGAGAGAAGCTGCAGTTTTGATGAGCAGTGGTTTAGCTGCCTCTAGGATGTCCAGTTCAGGGTCCAGTGAACGACCAAGACCTTCCAGAACCATGATGGCAAAGATGATAGAAGCAAAATTGCTCTCAAGCTTCACCTAGAACCACAAGCAGCTGAATGAACCCAGTGGAACTTTTTTCTTCTGAGCCCATTCCCCACAGGTACCAGCTCTGACTAAGCTGAAAGGGAAGAGGCAGGAGACACCATACGCCTATCTGAAACTGTACTCTACCGGTTGAAGGTTCAGAACACACTAAAATCCAGAAGCAGGCCCCAAAATAAGGCAACAGTTTCAGAGTAAGAGCCCTCAAAGGGAGCCCAAGAGTTTGCTTTTCAGTTCCAAGAAGGGGAATGGGATTTTTTTTTTCTTTCACACTGGAATAGCAGTAGCTGAGGAGTGCTCACCATTGCTAGCGTAGCTATAAGCTGCATTCATATCCAAGGTACCTGAACATGTGCACTTGTGTAAGAGAGAGCTCACCTTCTGACCAGCCACAAAGGACCCCACAGATCACAGAGGAAATGATCCTCCACTCCGCACATGAACAAACTACTCCCCAATTCCCTGCCAGGCACCACCATTGTTTCAAAGCATGCCAGAGCATTAAGAACTCATGGAGTTGGGAGGACTTGCTTTCTAAGGGCCTAAATTACATTTCATGTTATCAGAAACCACCTTAATGGGGCTTAATGACAAAACCATCTGACTGAGGAATGTTTAGGGGGGCCCTTTGCGGACTGGGCAGCCCTGTGGCTGACAACCTTCTCATCTCCTCTAGTTCAGGCAACCAAGGCTCTGTTGATTTCCAAAGCTGTTTGCAACTGTGGAAGCTTGGCTCCCAAATACTATCAGTTATAAAAAGGAATCTCTCTTCTGTGAGCAACTCCTCCCTTTTGAGGCTTCTAACAAACCAGTAAAATGGCCTCGGGCTGTTACAAAACCCCACATCAAGAAGGAAGTCCAGGTAAGAAAGCATGCAATGATAGACAAGCAAAACAGACATTAGATTTCATGTTCTGCTTCTAAGGGACTATAGAAAAAGATAGTAAAAAAACATGTGTTACAGCAACGTTCCTTTTAGGAAATAATACCAACCATTAAATGCACTATTATATCCAGGTGTATCAACACCTGGATGCATTACTGCAGTCACCTCCTAACAGTTCATTTTTCAGCAGTCACAGTCCCCTTCCTTGTCAGCCTTTCATGTGCCCAGTAGTTCTCCCTCCTCAAATCAACTTCCAGCTACTAAAGGCAAACAGTGACAGGACCTCACCTTATGGGTCATCAGTAGTTTGAAAACATTTGAGAGAAGATTTCCCACCTGAAGCTGCAATACAAAAGAAGTTAACAACTGATTAAAATAAAAACAATGGTCAAGAAGACTGAGATGCGTGAGTGACTGGCAGGATTCTTCTAAGTGTTTGTTAGCATTTGTTTGTTGTGGTGGGACAAGATTATTGGGCTGACAACAGCCACCATAAAGCTATGATCCACCCAACCCTGCCTGAGATAAGGAGTTCACCTATGACCCATGGTTCTGCTTACTTGCTAGTCCAGGAAGGCTGAGAATGTCTGCCCTCATAACAGCACACAACATGTACTGATTTGCTCAGTACCACCATACTACACCCTCTGAAGTGCCCAGGCTGGCCTTAGCTAACAGGATGCAAGCTGAAACATCAGGCTCAGCAACTCCTCTCTAGGAACTGCAGATGTTAAGAGATTTTAAAAAAGAAATCCAACAACCAAACCAACTAACCAAAAACCCAACCAAACAAAAAAAAGCAAACACATATGGTTTTAATTAGAAGGAAATAAGAAAGTATTTTATGGACTTTTGCTGCACTTGGGAGACTAAAAGCACCCGGTACTGTTTGGTGGCGATGATGAGATGAGAGCTGGCCTTTCCACACAGATCATTCCAAAAGCCAAGTTTCCCTGAATTACAGGTAAGTGAGGGTGGGACATTGTTTGTGCACTTGCCTTTCCTAGGGCAATGGTGTTCCCCCGGACCTTGGTCACTAGTTCTGCCATCTCAGCTTTGAATCGCTCGATATCCTGGCACTGGTTAGCACGGGCATGATGAAGGATCAGTTCTGCCACTCTCTCCCCCTGTGAAACAAGTTGAAGAGGAGAATGAGAACTTCACCACTGGTACCAGCAGGCCTACGGGGAGCTGCTCACCATCATTCCTGCACGACCTCTGCTGTATGCGATCCTGAAGGGAGAACTCCCAGGGCCACGTTTTCCCATTTCAGCAATGGAGACCCAACAAACTTAACAGAGGCAGGTGCAGGAAGAGCAGAATTGGTCCAAAAGTCTTGGTTGTTATGTGGCAAAGCCCTGATTATTTTTCTTGCAGGTCTTGTAGGGTAGAGCACAACAAAGAGTCCGGAGAAGTATAACTTTCAAGAGGAAAAATAAAACCTACAGGACTGGCATTTTCTTAACAGAGGAGATAATGGTGTAAGGAAGGGCATATATCAGGCTCCCTTATGGCCTAAGTCCAACTTTCTCTTTGCAGACTGCAGAGGAAGAGTGAGCTGATTCTGTACCAGCAGATGCTTGGTGAAAAAAGTGGGTAGACATACCCAAAACTTCACTTGAAAGAGGCTTTTATAGCTCTTCTTGGAAGACGTATCTGACGTACAGAGCCAGAGGCCCCAGGTTTGGCAAAGAGACTCGGTGTAGAAGTTTTTCATCTGTAGATTGTGAATTACACCCAGACATCAAGTTAGATGACATCAAGTCAATATTTGCAATCAAATATTTGCAGTTTTTGCTTAGGATCTGAGAAGTCTGGCAGCACAGGATGGGCCTGAATACATAGTTTAGCACTGACTCCTCTGTGTGCTTCAGCAGATTAAGCAGACCAGGTTAAAATGTGTCCCTCTTGAGATATGTTGTTGGAGCCATCCAAGTATGAGCACAGATGCTTGTTCTCAGAATGAACAGGAGACATCAGCACAGGATTCTCTGATCCATCTGAGTGTTTCAAAATACATGGGAAGGAGGATGTAGTAGTTCCCCTCATACAGGGAAGCCTGGTCAGCCCCTTACCCGCACCTGTTTTGCTTCCTTTTCTCTACAGATGTTGACAAAACAGCAAAACAGAGGATGGCATATGGGCTTTCCGGTGGCAAGGTTGCAGAAGGGAACACATGTGGAAGACCAAGATGTTAACCCATTCCCTCCTCTTCTCTACCAAAACCTAGCAGATTCTGCAACAGTCTCAGATGTGTCTCCCAGGCAGTCCTAACCCTGCATCACCAGCACTCCGGACCAGGGCAGCCACTGCTTTCCACTTAAACACCTTCCATTTCCTGGGCCACTGAAATTGCCCCCCTCTTGCAGCCTTCTGGCTGTAGCTGAACATCTTATCCTTGTGTCTGGTACAGTTTCCATGCTAGCAAGTCTTTGCTCCCCTCTTAGGGAGGATTATAAGGGGAAATAAAGAGGGAACTATCACTTTGGCCATCAGCTGTCTCCCTTCCCCAGCCCCATGACAGAGGTCTCACCTGGCCCTGGACCACAGCCGTGAAAACCGCTCGGAAGTTCCGCAAGTCGGCGCTCTGCAGCTCCGCCACGATCCCCGCGTCCAGCAGCACCAGGCAGAGCCGCCTGTGGGGCGGCTGCACTTCCACCACGAGCGTGTCGCACAGGTCCACGATGGCCGTCTGCTCCTTGCAGCTGGCGCTGATGTGGGCCGTGCCTTGAACCAGGATGTTCCCAGGGTGCAGGTCAGCGTGGACAAAGTTGTCAACAAAGACCTAGAGGATGGGCAAGTCTTAGAGCAGCTCATTACAACCAAACCTGCCCACGCCAAAACTCCCAGGCCAAGAGCACAGGTTTGTTTCTGGTCTGTTTGCTGTCATTACTAACAGGCGTCACCCTGGGCAGCAACACAGCAGATGGCTTCTGCTGGAAACCAGCCATCCTGAAGTGGAATGGGTGCTACTCGCTCCAGGGGAGTCAGCAGAGCTGTGTGAAACAATCCCATGTGTTTGCTAGAGGTCAGGCAGGACAGCCAGGAGCTCCAGCAGGGAACAGGTTATAGTGAATCATCTCCATTACGACAATCATAGAATGGCCTAGGCTGGAAGGGACCTTAGAGGTCATCTAATCCAGCCTCCCTGTCACCAGAGACGCCACCTCTCGACTAGATCAGGCAACACATGGGGACCGAACGATTAAGTTTGTCTAGCCTGGGACATCAACTCACAGTACAACTGTATTGAATAGTACGGAAAACAAGTAAAGAGAAAAGGAAACAAATGTATGTAGCACTTCTCTGCCTTTACTAGCAGTTAACACCAGAAAAGACTAGTAAGAGCACAAGTGCAAGACAGTACTTGCCCATTAACCCTCCTGGCCACCTGGGACTGCAGGACTTCCTGCCCCAAGGGGGTTATCTTTGCATTTCATTGCTTTCTCCTACAAATTTGTCCAATTGCCATGTAAATAATTAGAGCTGCATGAAAAAAAGAAAATTATTTTTTTAGGTGTTGCCTGAAAAAATGACCTCTGATAATTTTTTGTCCTCATTGTTCTCTTTTGAGAAACCACACACAACAGATTCATATTCGCTCTCATGCACTCATGACTGTGTATCATAAGCTACTAATTTCTCTGATTTCCAGAGTTAAGAGTCCCATTCCACACCAGTAATCAACCTGGTTGCCTTCCTGTACACCTATTATAGCCCATGAAATGAAGGGACCTGGACAGTGAGGGTCTAGAACTACACAGAGCATTCAAGAAACAGGTGGGTTCTTTACATATAGCCATCATGTTGTTTCTTTGTTCTTTAATTATTTTCTGCTTCTAACCTTTATTTTTTTTGCTTTGCTCATAACTATTGAAGCCAGTGTTAGCATAAAACTATTTTAGTTCCATCACTGCTTTTCTGAGTGGTAAAAGCTCATTTCAGAGTCTCTCATATGACACGGAGTCAGATCTGCAGGCCTTGCCATCACCCAAGCATAATTAACAGTTATCGGCCGAATTTCATCTGATACTCACTGCCCATGCACTCAGTACTGTGAGGTTCTTTTGCAACTCTACCCTAATAGTTCTCATGGCTCCTCATAAGACAATTGTGTCACCCTCTCAACACTCCTTCCAGATCATTTGTAATTATTTCAACCACAGAGGAACCACACAGCCAGAAGCTGAATCATAAAGTGAATCTGGCCAGGTTTGTTTTCTTTACTCCATAGTTCTCCTTTTAAAAAAAAAAAAAAAAGCAGTTTTGGAGAAGTCAATAAATGAAGAAACTAGCTAGCTGCTTTCCCTGCAAGTTGCACCCACAGTCTCTGCAGAGAACTCTATATTTGCTAATTGCATTGCACTTCTATAGCATTTGGGCAGTATGTGAATATTCACTAAATGGATTAGTGGGTGCACTGACCAAGTTGCACAGGGCAATCCTACTGCATGCAAGCAGATCGCCCTTCTGCAGGGGAAGAAGCTCCACATCAAAGCCTGCAGCAGTGGTGTATCTAGCCCCGGCTTTACTCAGACCTTGTATTACCTTGCGCATGAAGGACAGACCCTCCTTCTGCCAGTTCAGGACCTGCCCAGTGCCCAGCAGCCCAAATCCTGGGTTATGGCGAGGTACCTGGCATCCACAGGCTGCCTCCAAAAGGCAGAGCTTTGAGTCCATGGGGAGAAGGGTGAGAGATGTGAGAAGCAAACAGGTTCTCCCTGTAGTCGTATTGTCTTATTACCCCAACTGAATTGCTTCTGCAGGAAAACAACCTTTACTTCCAGTCTCAGCCAAGTGCCTACCATCTTTAGCAGCATGTCCATGCCCATCTTTGCGAGTCTCTGCCTCAGCTCTGTGGCAATCTCCGTGTGCAGGTAGTGCGAAATAGGCTCGCTCTCCTGAAATAAAGATGGAGCTGGAGTCAAACACACCTTGTGTTCCACCTTCAACCACACCTTTACCTAAGTGCCCAGAGTTGAGGGAAGGTGCTAAGAATATCCTAGAAAGGAGCTGCTCAGTAGAGGCTGTATGTACTGTGATGGAGAACATGAAAGAAGCAAGGGTTTGTTCTTTGGAAAAAGAGTGATACAGCCTGGGGCAGAAATATCCTTGCCAAGATCACATGCATGAAAACTAAGGCTGAGCATAACTTTGGTCTGTGACTCAAACATCCACAGAGGAAGTGAGACAAGCATCAAAGAGTGTCAGATTGCTGAGCTCCTTGCTTTGACCCACCACAGAGGAGAGATGAAGCGTGGTGTTGTTTTGCAAAGCACAGGCAAGCACATGGTGGCTGGACACAGTGTTGGTCTGCTTTTCAGGCCAAGTGTTCACTTCTATATGGAGCTGTCTGCCACCTGTCTTCTGGGACGCACTGCTTACAAACAAAGAGAGTGGAAGAGATGCTGAGGAAGGGTACCAATCTCTTTAAGCAAATAAGAGAAAAGCAACCTTCTGTCTCTGATAAAAATCCAAACATCTCCTTGGCAGGTTCTCCTAAGGGCCTTCTCACTGCTGCCACCACTCTCAGACCCTGCAATTCTTACCTCAAACGTTTCCACTAGAACATCTGTCGTTACCAATGGCCGAAGGGGAGTTGGAAACTTCACAAAATCGACATCTAGGAAATTTTGTCGGAAGCGCTCCAGATTTCTGGCTTCATACCGTAAGTCAATCTCAATGGAGAAAAAGAAAAAGCAGGTTGGAAATTTGATGCAATTAGACCTTCAGGATCCTGTATAAGGATATGAGTAGACGGTGTGATACTCAATACCAAAAAAACTAGTCAGAAAGCCAGAAGTAAAACAACAGTGGTACTTCTTACATGTTTATAGCTTTTCTGATGGAAGAGTAGAGCAACAGACTCTGTAATGAATGGCCCACAACCCAGTGCCTTTGGAATGCGAGTGACCCTTACTAAAGGCATGGTGCCTCAAAAAAAGGCCAGGACTGCATTATTTTCAAGGGTGAAACCGATCCTGAACCAAAGCTTACTGTCCATATAGCAAGGCAGGCAGATAGGGGTAGAACTGCAGCCCTAGCCTCACTTTACAGATAGGCAGTCACAGCAGGAAGGAATTTAATGTGACACATACAAAATAATCCACTATCCAAAGTCCTGGCCCCAGCTTTTCAGTGATCCTTGAAACAAGGCCATCTTTCCTGCCCACTGCCACTGCTCAAGGAGAAAAACCTTGCCTGACTTCCTTCATCCAGCAATGGGAAATATTCCAGGAATACCTCTTGCTCTTTCAAAGAGAAATGAAAGGAAAATACAAGCCTATCAGATGCTCTCCTAATCCTCAATCTTCAGAGCATACATCAAAAGTTCTGCCAGACTAAACCGGTACTAATGACCTCAAGGCACATCTGACTTAAATTTTTTCATTGCTTTGCTTTTTTACTTCATGAGCATATAGGCTTTCCTACAGTAAAATTTATGTGACTGATGAGAACAAAGAACATAAGAACAAGCAAGCCTTCACCTAACCATTTGAAAAGTAGCAGTATGAACAGAATTAGAGCTAGCCAGTAGCAAGACAAAGGGCAAGTTTGTTTCAGTACATGGGGGCCATGGCATGGTGCACACCTGCTGAATCATAAGCTTCTCAAACTCCTCCACAATCTCCGTCAAACTGAGCCACTTGAATCCAGGGAGAAGTCCAATGACATAGCTACCCATCTTCATGAGGAACAGATCCATCTGGACTTGGTGGACTAGCCCAGGGTGCAAGACCTGCACAAGAATGAGCAATGGTAAGATCAAAGCTCCCAATGCTGTAAAAAGGACGGTCTGTTTCAATCAGCTAAAGCGATACATTTCAGACAGATCTCTTGCAAAAAAAACCATGCAGTATTTGGAACAGCTCAATTACAATATTTCTTTACATAAACTTTGCTGGAATTAACTTATCTGTTCCAGATTTCTTCATGTGAGGAGAGAAGGGGTTTCAATTTTCTAGAACATGAAACCAACTTTAATATTCATTATTTTAACATAAACTGGACCATTGCAGGCACTTCTGATATCTGCATGCCATGTCAAAGGTACCACAGGCAGTATGCACATCAGAGCTCTTCAGGCTGGGAAGAGCTGGGGCCACCACAAGTCTGGATTGCTGCTGGATGAAACCAAAGCACTGAGAAAAGACACCAAGGGAGACAAGCATCACTCCTCTCCCTCTACCTGGCCGTAGCCAGCTATTCATCTCCATGGGAATTAAAATCTAATCAGCCTCCTCATACACATCTACCCACCAGATGTGACTTACTTTAATGGCTACAGGTGTGAGATGTCTGGCTGATGAAGGATTTGCATTCAAGAGTGGTTTGGCCATCTGCTCCGTGACAGACACCCCACTCATGGGGCTTCCCGGGAAGCCGTGTGCTTGGCTCAGCTCCTCCCCGCTCCTCTTGTCCTGCACCTCCTCGCTCTTCCTCCTCCTCACCCACTCGAGGAGGCCTCTGAAGCCTGACACTTCCCAC
>NW_009730447.1:0-201 GCF_000703405.1 Apaloderma vittatum
AGGTTCATTAGGTCAGGACACCATGTATTGGGTACGAGTGAGGCTTTCCTGTTCTCCTGATCATTTCCTTCCTTACCTTGGAAACTTGGATTTTCTCCTACCTTTTGTTCCCTTTTCTTTTTTTTTCCCCCCTCACGTAAAGCCATCCCTGGATCTGTTGGAAACAGCTGCTGGAGCCGGTCGCGGGGACCAGGCGTGGGG
>NW_009730447.1:306-1817 GCF_000703405.1 Apaloderma vittatum
ATTTTTCCTTGAGAATCTGTAAAACCAGAGGGAGAGATGCAGCACTTGGAACAGCAGCTCCCGTTGTGTGTCCCCAGCCCGGCTGACAGTGGGGGTCTGACCCCGGAGCTGGCTGTATCCCTGTGAGCATCATGCTCTTGGGTCTGGTTATGAAGCTCCTGCTGAGACTTGTCCTCAGCCCTCGAGCACATCCCCTCGTTATTTCCCCTCAAAGTCCTGACCCTGCAGGTTCCTGGGGGGGGTCTCTGCTGGGGGGCTCACTGGGGCGGAAGCGACGCTTTGCTCCGCTCTTGTGGGGAGCGAAAGCCTCTCTTTGCAAGTAAACAAATACCTACCTCTCCTCTGCCTTGGTTCGGGGTTGGTTTTTTTGTTTTGCCTTTTTTTTTTTTTTTTTTTTTTTTTTTTTTTTTTTTTCTGAAAACTCATGGCCACGAGTGCCAGGAGCTGAGTTCAAAGCTGCAGCTGTGCAGTCAAGAGGGGATTTCCAAATAATGGGGTTGGCTGGTTGTGGGTGCTGATTCCCACCCGTGGCGGGGACTGAGCTGCCCACCAGCCACCCACTGCCACCTCCCTGCTCCCATCCCCGCATCCCACGGTGGTGACGGACACTCCAGTGCCCGGCTGGGGCAAGAAGAGTACCGGGGAGGTGTGTGTTTAGGAAGGGAGTGTTTTTAGGTAGGGTTTGGGCATGGATGGGACACAGCTCCCCCTGCGGTAAGGCCAGCTTTTCTTTTGTCTCGGGTTTGTGCATTTAAATCATATATTGTGTTGGTTTTTGGAGGGGAAATGCCCACTCTCCTGCCTGAGTTTAATGCTGTGTGCATGGAGGCAATTAATAACAGAATTAAGCAAAATATGTACGTGTGTGTGTATGCAATTACATCTATGCAACGTGCAGAATACATAGGGATATAGACAGGTAGAGGTGCATGTTCCTATGTGTTTGATTGGGGCAGCAAGGCGGTGCTGCACACCTAGCCATCAAGCATTCTTCTGCCTGCCTGCCTTACTCTTCCTCCGCCATGGCCGTTGCCACTACCACTGGTGGTTTTTAGGAAGGTGATTTACACTTCTGCGGTCCGCGGGCTGGGCGGGAGGCTGCGGGGTCTGTCCGTCTGGGCGCGAGGCAGCGCCGCTGCAGCCTGCCGTCTCAAGATAAAGTCCAAAGGAAGACCTCTGGCTGTGTCTTAAGCTAACATTTTCCTTTTAATTTTTTTTTTCCTTAATGTTTCTGCATCAACCCTTGAACATTTGCTCTGGTGCCTCCCAGGGTGTGCGGCTTTCTGTAGTTCTGTAGCTCTTGCCGCCCCTCCTGCCTGCCTCAGACAGGGTCTGGAGTGGAGTTTTTTCCCCTCCCATTTTCCCTGGATCTGGACTGGTTTCTTACAACCTCACAGGGCTGAGCTTGCACCTATAATTGGGATTTCTCAGCTACAAACTGAAGCAGAGGATGCTCTGCAGCGGCTCTGCCTCGCCGGTGAGCACAACCTGCCCGGCAGGGCTGGGGTGCC
>NW_009730447.1:1848-5047 GCF_000703405.1 Apaloderma vittatum
GGCCTCCCCTGTCATTCCTGATGGGCATGGCAGGGCCCTGATGTGGGTTTTCTCCTCCATCCTGTCCCAACTGCCACCCGTGCAGCTGCTGTCACGCATGAGATGCCTGGTCCAGCACTGATGGGGGCCCACCAGAGCAAATGGCCAGCTGGCACATTCTCTTTCTCCTGAAACAGGCTTGATCTGAGGTTGTTCCCAAGCCTTGGCTTCACTTTTTTATTAATTTCTGGCAACTTTAAGGAGGAAAAGCCCCTACATCACCCTGGTGGGCAGGTAGAAGTGCCCGTCTCTGCCTCCCTGGGCAAACAGGGAGATGTTGCCTCCCCGAGCTGCACCTTGCAGCTCAACTTCTGGGCTGGGGAGCTGCTGAGAGCTTGGTTTGTTGTTTTGTTGGGGGTTTTTTTGGTTGTTTTTTTTTCAAGTGGGGATAAAAAAAGGGCCGTGCAGGCCGAGGAAGGGGGCAGGGCGCTTCCTCGCAGCACGCTCTGGTTTGGGGTGGGCAGATAAGGCTGCAGCATCGCGCTTGGCTCCGCTTCCCTGCCAAAGCCCGGCAAAGCTTCCTCCTGCTCTGCCCGGCGCTTGCTGGATGCTCGTCCACGTATTTTTGAGGGGAGCCCCACTGGGATAAGAGCAGCCTGAGGGGCGCAGGGACTGCTTGAGCCCCCTACTCTCCCTGCCCGGGAGCGATGTTTGCAGTGAGGAGGAGGAGAAGGGAGAGGTGCTTCCCTCCTCCGCTCATTTCTGCAGGAGAGCTGTGCAGCTGGTGGGGTGTAAATCACACCCGGCCTCCCCCTACACCATCGCCCATCTGCCTCTGGGGTGGGAGTGGAGTATCATGACGGGTAGCAGTGTTGAGGTGACACCATCACAGCTTCAGCCCCCCATGTCCCTCTCCTGTGTTCCTACCGGCTCTGGAGGGTGCCTGCTCCTCCCTGAGGAGCGGAACTCGCTCTGCCCTTTGGTAATAGGGAACCTTTGGCTGTTGGGGTCTTTCTCGCAAGGCGTGAATCAGGATGTAGGTCTTGTTTTGCAAGACCCCCTTGGTGTCTGGTTTGAAGCAGGGGCAGCCACACTTTGGTTTGGTCTCAGCAGGGGTGTGCTTGGAGGGGTACAGCTGAGAATGGAGGTGGGAGCTCAGAGGGAAGCAGACGCTGGTCTGCATTACTCATGGACATCGTTCAGCCCAGCTTGAGTGCAATTTTTCATGGCAAAACCCAAGGCAGCTGGTTTTGTTTTATCCTGGGCATCACAGCACCGATAACACCCAGGTGCTTCATGCCTTTGCCGTTCTCCTCTGGAGAAAAGGGCCAGGATGAGGCTCCCAGGGCTCATTTCGTCATTAAAAGCACATTCGCTTGCTTGTCCCAGAGCCCTTCAGGGTGTTGTGGCACGTCCTGACAGCTTGTCTGTCCTTACCTGCAGTCATCAAGGAGTTTTCAACATGACTTATATAAAGCCTTTGTACTTGGATTGCTCCACCGTGCTGCACAATGGCTTCTTTGTCATCCTGCCAGCTAATTAATTTTAACTTTTACTGTTGCTCCAGCATGGAGCACCGTCCGCCTGGTCCATTTGAAGCTTCCCCCCACCTCCTTAAGTGTTTTCCAAGCAGTTTGACTTGTTGCTGCTGAACACGGGAGAAACCAGCTGGCCCCGCTGGTGCTCATCTTCTGGAGAAGGAGCTGCCCTCACGCTGCTGCCAGGGCCGGGGGTGGTGAAGAAAAAGCCATTAGGAGGCTCAGATTTTCTCCAGTGGCTTGTTTCTCCTGGCTGGCAGCTGAAGGTCCCCACAGAGAACAACCTCTGATGAAAATAACAGGCACTTGCTCCACGGCTGGTGATTGGCACTGCGAGTATCTCGCAGGCAGAGGTGAAAGCCTTCAGGACAAAACCCCTTGTGCTCGGGAAAGTACATTCACTGGGATGTGATGAGGGTTTTCTGGAGGTTCTGGCTCTGTTTGCTTGTATGTTAGAAACTGGATGCTTTTCCTTTGAGTCCTGTGATCAAACATCTACAGCACCAGCTCTTGGTACCACTGCGGCATCCCTGGTACAGGCGAGGGGCTCCTTGGTACCCCCCGGGATGCTCTCAGGAGAGCTGAGCGTCTGCTGGAGGAGGACCAAGAGGGACGTAACCCTGGCTGGGTGTCCCCAGCTGAATTGGCAGCGATGGGGTTGATGTGAGCATCTCTGTGGCAGAGTGGAGCTCCCCTCTGCTCTGGATGGGGATGATGGTGGGTTGGGAAATATGGGATTTGCTGCTTTTGTGCTTAATCTGGTTATAAGGACGGCTGTTAGAGATAATGAATTTTGCCTGTCCCCACCATTGTAATACAAGAACCCAACTGTCTTTCAACACTGCGAAGGTCACTCCCCTTCATATCTGGTTGTAAATTTTGCTGGTTACAGATGTTTGGGGTTGATGGATGTGGCTAAAAAATGGGAAATATGGGATTTGCTGCTTTTGTGCTTAATCTGGTTATAAGGACGGCTGTTAGAGATAATGAATTTTGCCTGTCCCCACCATTGTAATACAAGAACCCAACTGTCTTTCAACACTGCGAAGGTCACTCCCCTTCATATCTGGTTGTAAATTTTGCTGGTTACAGATGTTTGGGGTTGATGGATGTGGCTAAAAAAGTTTCACTGGTGTGGGGGCAAGGTCGGAGGCCAGCACCGGAGCCAGGCGGCAGTGCTGGTAGCCCTTTGCCATGGTGGCCCGGCCACAAACCCATCTCTCCACAGCCTCGCAGCAAAGAAAGGCTGGGTTTGCACAGACCCTTGCACCTCTGTTATGATTTTGGAGTGGGCTGCTGGGAAGAAGGCGTTTTCTGGGAGCAAGGTTCCGTCTTGCTGCCCTCATTTGAGGTGACAGCAGGAACTGTCACGCTTGCTGTCCCTGCCTTGACCCGAGGGTGTGAAGGATGAAGGTTGGTAGAAATAGGGGGATCCCCTCAATTTTTGTCGTCAGGCATCTTTTGCACCGATGCCAGCGGAAGCTTTTTCTTTCCCAAAGACAATTTAACATGGGAGCACTGGGGTGCTGGATGGGCAGAGCCGACACCCCACACTGAGTTAGTCCCCAGGGCGGGGGGCAGTGGGACCCCCTTTTCCTGGGGCACGAGGCCGGTTCCTGCGGTGCCAGGCGGGAGCTGCCCGCATGTGCTGCCCGCGCGCTCCCAATGCAGCACGTGCTGCC
>NW_009730448.1:0-316 GCF_000703405.1 Apaloderma vittatum
CTAGGCAAGCATGGTGTTGGAAACTGCAATGCCAATGTTTGCCTCTTGCTAGAGGTCTGTGCAGAGCGTCAGCTCACCATCACCAGCCCTATCTTTCAGCAGAAAGACAGCTTGAAGACAACGTGG
The DNA here is from genome assembly GCF_000703405.1 of Apaloderma vittatum. Classification (NCBI taxonomy): domain Eukaryota; kingdom Metazoa; phylum Chordata; class Aves; order Trogoniformes; family Trogonidae; genus Apaloderma; species Apaloderma vittatum. The sequence goes on from NW_009730448.1 coordinate 127, forward strand.
CCGCATCCTCAATCCAAGCACTGGCACCTCATTGACTACATCTTAGTGCGCCAGAGAAATGTTCGCCATGTCCATCATACCCGAGTGATGCCTATTGCAGAATGTCAAACAGACCACGGCCTTGTGCGATACAAACTTAACCTCCACTTTAAGCCCAAACCTAACAGGGGCAGCATTCCAAGGAGGAGGA
>NW_009730449.1:0-1509 GCF_000703405.1 Apaloderma vittatum
CAGCCCGGCCTCAGCAGGCTGGCTAAAACTGGGCTTCATGGTTCAAAGCACACCAGCACTAAAGGCTGCACTAGGCAGCCTCAGATAAACTCAAAGGAGTTGTTCTTGCCAACAACCCACTTAGCATTTCCTTCGCACCAGTATTGCTGTATCCACAGGTGAAGAAATCATAGAATCATAGAATGGCCTAGGCTGGAAGGGACCTTAGAGATTATCTAGTCCAACCTCCCTGTTTTGGGCAGGGACGCCACCTCTCGACTTGACCAGGCAACACATGGGGAGATACAGTCGGGAATCGAACCCGCGACCTCGGTGTAGTCATTGTTGTCAGCACCGCGCTCAAACCACTGAGCTAACTGGCCCCCCAAAATGCTACGACTGTTTGCAATGAGTTGCAAGCCAAAACCAGACTTTCACCATGGCACAAGAAAAATGCCAGTCACCAAACAAGACTACAGGCTTTCACACAGGTCAGCAGATCACCAGTAGCAGATCCCAGCAACTACCATCAGTTTAGATAAACTTCCAGACAGGTGATGGTATTTACTTCACAGTCCCTGATCCTGTAATTGAGGGAAACTAAGCAAACTCCTCCAGCTGCACGGAGGCTGAGTTTATAGCAGTTCACAGAGCAATTTAGGTTGGAAGGGAATCTCAGGAGTCACTGTTTGCTATGTTCAGTTGGACAACTGGAACTCGATTACGCAGGTCCATGTGAACTGGAAGAAATCATTTGTCACATGTTGAGAAGCTAACTAAAATAATAGATTACTGGCTAACACTCTTTAGTCTTCAGTGGTGAACCAGTCTGTAATCGCTCTTCTATCCAATTTTTGTGGATGAGCTTCATTTGCAGTTTCCTGTCAAATCCCTTGACTTGCCTGCACTGTGTAAGCAAAGTAAGTGTTTATCTGCACACAGGATACACAGCCATTTGCCTTAGGACAATCTCAAACAGAGGTCTCTAGGAAGACTAATCTGCTGCAAGGCACACTCAAGCTCAAGAAATGAATTTGCTAGTTTTATCTCTTATTCCCAGCTTAGAGTAGAATGGAGATTATCACAGCCTTAAGAGACACAACCTTACAGAGATAAAACACACAAAGTTACATTGATATTTTGATTGTATGCCTGGTTGGTACCTTCTCTTTTTTGAGAAAGAACCACCCTGTTGCCTACAAGGGACCCATGTCCCACTCCGAACACCCACTTCTGTTACCCATCCAACTGTCCGTTTACTTACAAAATCCAAGAAAAATCAATCTCATTTACCTCTGAACTGCACAGGAACACAGGAATACTAGGTTGTAGAATACCTTTACATAATTGAACTTTGATGTTAAGATTTTTTGAAAGGGCTACTCATCCCTTGCAAAACAAGTAAGAGACAGAGATGAGAACAGTCCATTCAGAGCCATAGATACTAATCACCTAGATGGCCCTACTGCATAGAGAACTGAGAATCTCAGCCTAAAAACACCAGTATCAAGAATCAAATGAATGGTTTTG
>NW_009730450.1:0-996 GCF_000703405.1 Apaloderma vittatum
AGCGTCCTCCCCTCCAGCAGCAGGCACTATCTGCACAGGCACACTGTTCCCTTCAGAAAGTGCTGCCTCTGGGGAGAGACTGAGCTGAAATGAAAAATCAGTGAACCAAATTGGTTCTATTTAACTCCATCTAGGACAGATGTTGAGTAAAAATTGCTCTGGCATACCTCCTGGGCGTCTAGGGAACACAAACACTGACCAGACCCTGTTCTGCTGCTACTTCAGGTCTCTCCAAGGAAGCCTGGCTGGAAAAACACAATGCCATGTATCCCCACCATAGACACTCACGCTATCTTTCCACTGGTGCTTTCTCTCCCACGTGTGTTTCTGGGAATGTTCCTGAGAGCAACATTAGGTCAGACCTAAACCTTCAACAACTACACTGACTAGATCCCCTTTCATAAGGAAATGCTGTTCTAGAGGCGAGCTCTGTGTCCGAAGTGACCATGGTCTGTCCTTGCCTGCAGTCACAGCACAGCCACACTGCAGAACTGGGATCAAGCTGCCAGAACCCTCAGGCCTTACCCCAGCACAGGGGCTCAGGAGGAGAGGGTGGGAGTGGAGAAAGCCGCTCTGGGAAGACCCAGAGCTGGTGTTCCCTGGCCGTGCTGCTGTGCTGGGATTCTCCTCCCTCCCCTCTGCACAGAGGCACTGCCCTGCAGCTGGACAAAAGTCTCGGAGGAGGAAACTTGGACATCCAGTCACTGCAGGGTCCGTTTTATATTTTTTAATACACAGTATGATTCATCATTTGTATAGTCTCTGGATCTAATTCAAGAGGTACACAGTGTAAATTATAAGTTGAACAAATAATTTTATTGAGGACAAAAATATCAAAAGAAAACTTAGGAAAAACCACAGGACCAGACACCTTCTCAAAACATGAGAGGGAAGACTGGGAAGTAATGAATGACATTATGAATGCTGGCTGAAGAAAACAAGCTTATTTCTTCTCAAAATAGGCTGAAGAAAACAAGCTTATTTCTTCTCAAAATA
>NW_009730451.1:0-1443 GCF_000703405.1 Apaloderma vittatum
AGCTCCACAGCTGAGATGGACATTTAGGAAAAAAACCCCAAATCTCGTTTTTGTGTAGAAAAAAGGGCACCATTAAAGTAAACAGTTTTTTATTATTTATTTGCTATTAGTATAAAAATGCATTTCATATTTATGTTTGATGTGTCTCTTTACACTTCCAGGTCTGTATCTATGTTATTTCAGTTTTCATCTCTTGAATAGAAGGAATGGGATTTTATTTTGCTATCGTATTTGAGGGTCATCATCTGATTCTTTATGTAAGGGGTATTTATTGAACTTTGAGCCTATTTTACAGCTGGCAGTATTTGGAGACTTATTTTGTTCTAAGTTACTGAGTAGTAGCTCTTAATATGTAGACCAGACAGTGTCTCCAAAAATCAGAAAGTCATATCACACAGTAAATATTATATGAATCCTTCTGAAGCTATACACAGCGGTTCATGGACTAAATATTTTCCCACTCTAAAATCACTGTGGTTTTGATACTAAATTGTCCAGAGTTTGTGCCACAGAGGCTGAGAGTGACATAAAGAAAATGAGACAAAACCTAACTGAACATTATTTTTGACTCTAGTACAAATATAAGGAAGGCTATCGCAAGCAGCTTGGCCACCACATTGGCGCCCGTAACATAGAGGACGATCCAAAGATGATGTGGTCGATGCACGTAGCCAAGATCCAGAGTGACAGGGAGTACAAGAAAGCCTTTGAGAAGTCAAAGACACACTTCAGTAGCCCCGTGGACATGCTGGGAATCGTGTTGGCCAAGAAATGTCAGGAGCTGGTCAGTGACGTTGATTACAAGCACCCTCTGCATCGGTGGACTTGCCTACCAGACCAAAATGATGTTGTCCACGCCAAGACAGTGTACGATCTTCAGAGTGATGTAAGTAGTTCTTTACTGGCTGTGTGAAAACCAGAAATCTGTCTTGTGTTCTGTGCCTTTGTTGGGGAAGTTCCAGGTGAGAAGCATAAGTCTGGGTGGGTTCTGTGAGACTGAGACTGTGTTGGGGCTGTCCCATCCATCTGAGAGTTGGTGGCATGAATGGTCAGGGCTGACGTTTGTGTGGGATCATGCTTTATGGTCACAGAATAGTCCCCTCTTGCAGTGAGCATTTGGAAGGAGAGGTTTGGGACAAGGATCTGAAGTTCTGTGTGACACAGAAAGGGCAACAGCATCAAATATTTTCTTTTGGAGGACCAATAAAGGATGGCAAAGGCCAGCCATGTCTGCAGTGGCAAATGGTATGAGGAGCATGAAGTGATGAGATGAAAGGCTCTGACCATGCCTCTGGCAGCAGGCAGAGAGTGCCAGACAGGGCAGGTCATTCCTGGGGAGAGTGAGAATATGGGGAGGGAGGGTTTGTGTGCTGCTGGGCACGTGCTCGTGCTGTTGCAGGCCTGGGGAGCCCGGCTGTGGGGAGCTGAGCTCCTGGGAGTGCC
>NW_009730452.1:0-201 GCF_000703405.1 Apaloderma vittatum
GGAGACGCCGTCCTGCCGCAGCAGCCCGCTTTGAGCCGCCGTCTGCAGGGCAGAGCGTGTGCTTTTGTTAAGTGTTCCTGCAGCAGCCACCGAGGAACGCCATGGAGCGGCCTTCCTGGCTTCCTCCGCTGTGCCCTGGGTTAATTTGCCAATGGCGTGAGCGTCCTGCTGGCATGTAGTGGCAGGGGGGGGTTTTTTGGT
>NW_009730452.1:232-3429 GCF_000703405.1 Apaloderma vittatum
TACTTAAAAATCCTGTTGCCTGCCCTTTGTTGGGATTCGTTGCTGGCCAATTCTCCGATGCAGCCAGCAGCAGAGTCCTGCATCTAGTAATTCCAAGGGCTGGAAGCAGAGAAGCAAATCTTATATTGCTCAGTATGTGTGTGTAAAATACATGGGACGAGATGAAGAACAACGCTAACGAGGACAGTGAAATAGTGGCAAGGATTTAGCAGACAGACTAATTGACTTTTATTGAGGCTCCAGCGGTTACACATAGAGCAACAGAACTAGACCAAATCCACAAGTCATAATGGGGTAAGGAGACCTAGAAAGCAGAAATACAGAAAAGGAAACAGGGCAGGTTTGTGCCTGTCCTTGCGTAACAGAGGAGTCTGCCATCAGTGAGGAGTGATGAACTGTGAGATTACACGCACAGAGCTGAGTGAAAAAATACGGAAGGTGACAAGCTCCACCATTGCCCTTAAATTGAACATTCCGTTCAGAAAGACGGTGATAAAACTGTAGTTCAGAGAAGGCAGCGCAAGTAATAAGTGAGGTGGTGAGATTAGACAGCACGCAAATCCTCAGGAGCCTGGTGATATTTGCATACAAGGAAACACGAAAGCCACATGTGTGCAGGTGGCTACAATGAGTCAGTCCTAATCGAAAGCTGCAGCTAAGCACCCTCTGTGCCCTGAAGAAAGTCTCCTGGGCACTGGGGGCCTTCTGCAGGATCAGGGGAGAACCCAGAGCAGAACCTAGCCATGAGAAGCAGGAATCCAGTGGGAGTTAGAGCTGTCAGGGAGACAGGGGTGAAATTAAGGATGAATATTGCAGTTTAGGGTGAGCAGCAGGAAGGTATTAATGGCTGATGATGCAATGGGATCCATGACAATATTTTGTGCCCTGCCGTGTGCCACCTCATGCGCTTGGCTGTGCTGTATGTCATCATCCGCCCTCTCTCCCTCTCTTTAGAGCTCTCTGCCTTTCCTGGCTGTGAGATGCATCATTATCAATCACGTTTTGGATATAGCTTCTCTTATACTGCAGTGGGAAATGATTCACATGATGTTAGTTATCGACACTGAACAGGGTCTTTCACAGGACACTCGTGCAGCAGAAACCAGGCCAGGAAGAGACGATCAGTGACATGAACTTCTTTCCTCTCTAGTGTCCATGCTTTGAACTGAAGGTAGAGGTGACATGGGCTCTTTGTAATTTCAGCCTCTTATTCTGAATATCACCAGGATCCTTATCAGCAGGTTGTTTTCAGACAACAGAAGGCATATTACTCTCAATGGCATTTCTTTTTTAAAACAGCATTCTGTGCTTTGATCAACATGTAAAGGGCAGGTGAAAAGTGGAGTGCAGATTTGATCTAACAAGCCTGAGATATAAGAAAAAGGAAAGCATTTGCATAATACATACCTCTGGATGTGTGAGTCAGGGGCCAGTGCAGTCTACAAACGTTCTAGATACAGCAGAGGCAATATTTCTGGAGGTAACTTTGAAAACAAGATTAGAGAGATTTCATATACTGAAGTCTCCAGGCTTAAACTGAATGAAAGGTTAAGTTGCTTTGCACAGTATGTTAGTGACTGGCAGTTAGGAAGAGTGTATAAAATTCTCAGATAAATTTTGAGGAAAGATGCCACCTGAAACTCACTGGGACTTGAATGGGGTACACTCCCAGTTTACGGCCCTGGCCTGGTTTTGAAAGAGCTGTTAATCTGATTTTCACAAGTTCTCCTTGTGTTCTGTATAAATAAGCCCTGAATATCCTTAGCTCGTACCCCTCGAGGGCCCATCGAGAGGCATTGACTTATCCTTCCCTCTGCGAGCGTGTCTGCTCCTGCCACGCATCAAGCGTCTGGTTTAAGAGGGGAACGGGAGATGAAACGCCACGATGAGCACCCTGTAGAGATGCTCAGCTCTGAAGTGGACAGACAGCGCAGTCTGAAACAGCTTGGGCACAGCAGAGGTGGGCGTGGGGATAAGAAAGAAGAGCTGTGAATAGCTCCTGGGGCCTGGTGGCATGGGCAGGAGTCATGCCCAGAGTCAGGCTTGGAATCGGGCTCTGGAATTTGTCCCTGCAGGCAGTTCTTGTCCCCATCCAGCACCTCCTCCCCTGGCACTCCCGAGCCATGGCGGCCAGTCTGTGGGGGCAAGGCTGGAGGGGCATTGGGAGAGGTGGGCAGAGAGGGGACAGGCCGTCCCAGGAGATCCTCTCTGACATCCTGCATGAGGGGACCCGTCTGGCAAACATTTCGAGACCTGCTTCATAGGAAGTTAAAACCTCACTGAAAGTTATGAACCTATGAACAAGGCTGGGAGGAAGCTCAGGGAGTGCTTAGGCCATCATCCCCTGTGCCAACGCAGGATCAAAACTCTACTAAAAACTTTCTGCGTTGGAGCTTTTCCTACTGCATTTTGTTAAAATCCTCAGTGGCGGAGTGTCCTTCACTCTCCTAAAACAACCTATTCCAGGACTTAACCATTCTCACTCTTAGAAAATATCCCTGAACATCTATCCTGAATTGCCCTTGTTGCAGTTTGAGCTGACAACACTTTGTTCTAATCCCCAGGCGTAAAGAAAATACATTCCCTTCCTGTTTGTGGCAGCCTTTCATGTATTTAGAAGCAGTTAGCATGTGTCCCAGTGGCCATGATTGCCCAGAATAAACACACACATACACGATTCCTGTGGTCCTTCTGCAAAGCCAGACCCCAGGCTGCTCCCCAGGCCCTGCTGGAGTCCTAATAGCCTCACCTTTCTCGAAACGTAGTACCCCAAGTGGTGTTGGCACCCACACGGTTTATACGTCCCAGTGGCACGTTTGCCTTTTTCACAGCAGCACAGCATCGGCTCTTTTACCCAGTGTACTCCTGGATCTTTATGTGTAAAAGAAATGTCTAGACAGCAGGTTCCCATCTTGCGTTTCCATGGATAGCTACCCCAACCTAAGTGCGGTACTCTGTCCTTCCCTGCACAGCCTTGCACCCTACACTTTGTTGAGCCTTTCTCCGTTTTGCCAAAGAGAACTTCGACTTCGAAGCCCGGCCTTCGGAGCGCTCATGGCTCCTGCTGGATAGGTCCCATTTGCCAAAGGCACAAATCACGGTGACTTTTATTCTCTGTTTTGGGTCCTTAAAAGCGTTCCTAAGGGCTCGCAGAACCAGGTTCAAGGGCTGGATGGGAGAAGCTGGGGTGGGAGAAG
>NW_009730453.1:0-3369 GCF_000703405.1 Apaloderma vittatum
AGCCTCGACCCGCAGCGCTGTGCTCACCGCCCGGCAGCAGCTTTGATTTTCTGCAAAGTGGGAGCGCCGGGAGGAACTCGCGTCTGTGATTGCTCCTCCCGGCGTTTTGCATTTCTGGTCTCCTGTTGCCACCTGCAGCCCGGCCGCCTGTCTCTGCTCCTTAACGGGAGGCAGGCAGGCAGAGTAAAAAAAGCTTGTAGATCAATGGTTACACAAATAATTGGTGAATTTTCTGCTGATTAGTCCTTGTCGCGGGCAGCCGTGCCTCCTCTCCTCATTTTATGGAGCTGCGCCCTGAAAAACTGTGGTTTTCCATTGCAGGAGTTGGATGGTAACACTTGAAAACCGTGAGAAAGTTAGCAATGATGTGAAGATAAAATTATTTACTTCTGCACATTTGTTCTGGATCCTCACCTGTGCTTCAGTAAAGGCCTCCAGGAATGCACTGAAGAGGGAATAATGCCGCTGACACCTTGTGTTGGGACATGTCCTATCCAGGAAATACGGAACAAATAGCATCAAACACTTGGGAACTACATGTGCCTTGCTCAGTTGCTCAGCTTCTCTTTTAACAACATCAAAATTGGTAAGTTTTGCAAGAAGCTTTTTCCGTGACAAGAATCACACTGGAGGAACCTGCCTCTCTCACCAAATATCTCTTCTCAATTTGCTTCTCATCCCTTTCTCCTATCTTTAAAACTTTTTTAAAAATTGAATTGCTCTAAATGTAATTTTTGTAAATGACGTTAAATTGTAATTTACATTACGGTGTAAATTAATGTCCGAGAAAAAACAAGCATCCCCCAGGGAGCCAGAGGAAACCTGTCGATAGGGCAGCCTGAGCGTTTCTCTGGGGCTCTCCAGCTAAATCAGAGCTCTTCCTGCAAGTGAGGAATGAGATTTGGGAAGATCATAGATGAAACCAGTGTAATATCATGGTTTTAAATACACGTCCTCTCTGCAGAGCTGAAGGAGATTGAATGTGCCCGAGATTCCCCTGATTTCAGGTTTTCTGTTGTGGTGTTTAAGATCCTCCAACCTACTGTGCTTTCTAGGAGCTGATACTTCTAATGCAAATATCAGAACCATTTCCTCCATCAGTTTGTGCCCACATTCTTCAGGTCATCAGGGAGCTGTGTCAGGATGCAAGCACTTCTGTATCAAAATATCTGAAGAAAACATGGAAGAAATCAAGCAAAACTCCACAGCAGGGCAGCAGAGAGCCTCCAAAGCTAGAAAGCGTTTTCAGAAAGCATAAACCGTTGCCAAATGGCATCCAGGTGGTCACCTGGAAGATAAAGGGCAAAACCACCATTGTGCAAGCTAAAGTGAGGAATAACTTTTTTTTTTTTTTTAAAAAAAAAAAAAAAAAGGAAGGGGGCGGAATATTTAAACTATTTTTCAATACCCACAGCCTCGCCAGGGACAGCCGGCAGTGGGAGCTCATGCTCTGGGCTGAAAAGAAAGAAATAAATGAAATTAATGCGGATCCACGTCCCCTGGGCAGGATCTCAGCCTTCGGGCAGGGTTTGTGAATGGCGAGGGCTGCAATTTCTGGGGCAGGTCTGAGGGGGTGCTTGCGTATTTCTTTAGAAATCTATGATCTTCCCAAATCTCATTCCTCACTTGCAGGAAGAGCTCTGATTTAGCTGGAGAGCCCCAGAGAAACGCTCAGGCTGCCCTATCGACAGGTTTCCTCTGGCTCCCTGGGGGATGCTTGTTTTTCTCTGACATTAATTTACAACGTAATGTAAATTACAATTTAACGTCATTTGCAAAAATGACATCAGGACCCTCCGCAGCCACCTTCTCCGCTTGCAGCGTGTTGATGCCGGTTGCTTGGGGTTACTCAGGCCCGGTCAATTAGATACTTGTTGAGACCCTGGCAGGTGTCTGCATCTGAGAAAAAGCACCGAAAAACTTTAACTTCCAGCCTCGGACATTGCCACCACGTGTGGCAAGTTCTGCAGATAGACTGGCAATTTGACTCTCTCTTCTGTTTTAATTGTGGAAAAACAGGAGAGAAACCAGTAAGCTTTTCTGTGAGCAGCCCTGTAGGTGTTCACAGCCCATCAGTCCTTGTTCTAGCAGGAATTCCTCAGCAGCTCCATTAAAATAAAACCAAACCTGCAACTCGGCTCCGTCACCGAGGTGTGCACCTTAACCATCTCTCTGGGTAATCGTTAGAAATAGCTTCTAGCAATAAACTTGCTCACTCACCTGAGGAATCTAACTCCCTTGACCATCCGGCACTTTACAATAACTAGTGTGGGAATAGCTTGGAAGGAATTTGCGGTGAGGGGGGGATAAAAACAAGACCAAGACAAATGTTTATTTGTTTTATTAAAAGTAGTAAAAATACAGAATAAATATTTTCTCCACAAATACATATATTTACAAAATGTAATATAATTTAACTGACAGCATAGAAACAAACTCACACTGATCTAAACACTCCAATCACCACCGTTACCTGTAGAAAAACCCACTAATTCTCTAAGTGGCGTGTGCCAGCAGATTTACACTGACCTACCCAAGCTGCAGGTCGAGGAAAATCTCAGGACGTGTTTCTCAGTGCTTGTGAAAGATTTTGGGCAGCGTGCTAAGCGTACTGAATCGAGTGATGATACATACACACAGCGAAGCTCGGGCAGAGCTCAAGAGGCGGAATATTGTGCGAATGTGACTTTTGCAGTTCATCCTTGTCTGGCTTCGAAGCAGTGGCAAAACCAGCTCTGTACTAGAGAAGTTTTACTCATATAAATATATTGATTAAATCTTCTTTAGCGCAGGTGGCTATTCCAGCAGGGAGATTTCCCCACTGTAGCTGCACCAGCTCCCTGAGCTACATCACCTCTTTCAGCAGCAGCAGTTTAACGGGTTCTTGCTCTTCCAAGCAGGTTATTGAGAATCTTTCCCGTTCTGCTGAGGTTACGAGACACTGGCAACACTTTCCAGCAGAAATTTGACCTGAAACCTGAGAAGCCACAGATCCCAAAACCATATTGCTCGAGTGAGTGTCAGTCTCCCCCGACAGGGGTCCATCCTGGTCTGAAGGAAAGGGAAAGGAAATATATTTCTCCATCTATCGGCCGGTATCGATGGCAGAGCTGGGCAGGTGAGGCGCGTGGGGTGAACCCACAGTGTTTGCTCGCATCCGTCCTTGTGACTGTCCAGAAAATAACTTGACCTTTTGATGAGAAACCTGCAAGTTTTACACCGAGTCAGGTGCTTTCACCATGCCCTGCACTGCTTCACGCTTTATCGGCCGCTTGCATTTTCATCCAGAAATCTGAATTACATTTTGCTGTCGGTGCGTCCAGCGCTTACGTGGAGAACGTGAAAAAGTATGGCAGACATAAACTGGGG
>NW_009730453.1:3400-8329 GCF_000703405.1 Apaloderma vittatum
GGGGGGTTGACACAAAGAAAAATAACCTTTCAAACAAGTAGACATTTAAGTGCTCATTTAAATCCACAACAATACGAGAAACTTGTAACTCTATGCTCTTGTGGGTTTCGATGCTTTTCGGATGAACGTCGTCAGCCTTTCTAGAAATACCATTGCATTCTTTCTTTCCGTATCACAATGGCCCTGAAAAGTTAATCAAGAAAATGAAAGGGCATAATATTTAACCATTATGTACTGCTTTTTAATATTGAAATGATTGTAGAAATTAGATTATTTTCCTGAAACTGTAAATACACTGATCACATATACAAATCCTCATCTTAGAGGTGGGTCAAGCTGAAGACTAGAACAAGAGAAGGGTAGAAATCTGAAATTACACCATGATTTCTTCTTTCAGGTACTCAACACAAGCAAGTACAAAACTTATTCTCTCATAATTATTTTTTCAGTTATAAAAAATGGAACATATTTTATTTCATCTCTGCTGCGTGACCTCTCTTAGACAAGAAAAAAATTCTTACTTCTTTTGCCAGGTATGGTGTGAGTGATTTCTTCAGCCTTTCGAGTTTTTGGAAAAAATCACTGAATTTTTTCATAGCGGGGATCGTTTTCAGCTGTTCTGCTCCTTCAAAGATTGTGCTGACACAATTCACATCCTAAGAGGGAAGAAACAAGACTGAGATGTAAGAATTTGTAACTATGAGCCACAACAAGTTTAATAAAAAACATTTTGAGTTACATCTGGCTGCCTGGGCGGCAAATGAATCCTTACTGACTTACGGGCTTGTATTTACAAGTGACTTAGGGAAATATGCTTCACTGATGCGCACATTTATTTATTCTGCAGGCAAAAACCTGAGAGATGATAGTTTCTGCTGGCTTGTGTTTTGTGATGCCCGGACAAACCATATAATCATGTGAAGGCTCAGTTCTGTTTTTTCCGTAGCCATCTGAAGACTGTTTAGATTTCTTACATCTGCTCCTGTCAGCAGTTAATCCTGGTTTACGTGTCCAGCCTGGATGTGAGACACTTCCTGCCCTTCCTAAAGCTAGAGCTGTCTGAACACGAAAAAAAGAAAGAAGGTAGAGGAGCTTACAGCCTGGGCGACGTGGCCAGAAGGGCTGGAGGGGATGTGAGGCACGGGATGGAAGCAGAGCAAAGAGCCACGATGGTTGCATTTGCAGGCCAGGGCTCTTTTGGAAGAAGGAGAGGACGCGACCATCAGCGGCACAACCGGATGGAAGCGTAACGGGAGAAGAGGGGGATGGAAAATAAAGCAAAAAGCTAATCAGCGAAGATCAGAGGAAATGCAGACAGCTGCTGAAGGCCAGCATCATGCCCGTGACGTTCTCCACTAGTGTGTGGTCTCCTGTTCGTCATCCCTGGGTGCCGCACGACGAGGAAGATCCTTTACTCCAAGACCTTGCTCAGGAAGCTGCTTGCTCCTGCCATGGATGAACTTCAAATGCAGAGACATGGGGAAAATCCTCACCATCCCTGTATCTGCAGCAGAGGTGAGAGCAAAGCTGCTCTTCTCCCCAGAGGAGAGCCAGGAACCAGTGTGGTGGGCTGTGGTGGCACTGGTATGGTGCTGTGGTGGCACTGGTGCAGTGAGCTATGGTGGCACTGGTGGGGATCTTGGCAGGGAAGCTGCCAGCATTCAACACTGCTGATTCTTGGTCTGTTTTCCTTCTTAAAACCTCAGGGTTAAACCCAGCCTGGAAAGAGAACTCTTCCAGACAGGATCTAGAGAGGAGTGACAGAGCTGGGAACTTAACACCTGATTTACAAAGAATGGGCTGGATTTTTCTACCAAAAAAACTCACAAACCAACCCGCACGCCCTCTCGTATCTAGCTTATGGCACAAATCTGAATTATCCTGCTCCTTCAATAAATCAATGAGGCGGGTGTCAACCCCACAAACAGCCAGTTGGCCACAGCAGGATCTGAGGAGCTCTGGGCTGGGCTGTCAGCCTGTGTTGGAACAAAGTTTTCAGTTGATTCACAGCAGAAAAAAAAATTTTAAAAGGGCTCAGCAGCAGCCTCTGCATCCAGAGGAAATTGTTTAGAGTCAGCTCGCAAAGAGCCTTTACACCGAGAAGGAACTGGAGGATTTTGTTGGGAGTTGCAAAAGAGGGCAAATGCATGAAGGAGAGTTTGGTCTTTCCGACAGAGCTCGGCCATGGGCACGAGGTAGCTGGAGTCTTCTCGGGGTATCAGCAGCATCCTTCAGGCAAGGGGTGGTAATACTATTTCATCCCCTTCCTGATGGTAAAGGTATAAAAAGCCGTTTCTGAAAGTCGAGTAAATGAGGTAGGCTAAGCAGAGGTGTTTCTGCAGACGGACAAGCAAGAAATGTGAGCGAGTGTTCTTTCCTTTCTAACTGCCCTTCATTTAAAAGGCTGATGCGGTGCGTGTGTCATTTCTGCAGATTTACAAAAGCATAGAACTAGTTGCTGCCCTTGCTTTTGTATCACAGCATATGTTTTCTTTGAATCAATATGTGATTGTTTTCAATAACATTTTATATCTTGCAATAACATTTTATACCTTTAAAAGCATTTTAGATCTTATAATGGCTACCTTTAAAGTAAACACAAATAGAATATTTTAGGAGTTAGAAATTTTAAAACTATCTTAATATCTAGTGAGTAAATTTTATGAAAAAGTTAATTTGATTTTAAAGAAGGGGTTCTACTTACATCCATGTTGTCTGGAGTTTCGATCCTCGTATTCTGAAACATAATATACTAATTAAGCCTTTCAAAAATCATCCTCATTAATAGTAATAAAAATAAAATGCCACATGAATAGGTGGTTTGACTTTCAAATAAGTTCAATATTCAAGAAGAGGATTCAGTACAGCAAATTGTAGAATTGAAAAGTGGAAATTAAACTTACCTGGATGTCCTTTGCCACTGAGTGACAGATTTGCTGTAACAATGTCAGTAATTCAGCCACAATGCTCAGCTGGGGAGCAGCAGAGATGCCTGCAGCCAGCAACAGAAGGTAGAGATGGGTCCTCATCCTTCTCATGTGCGCAGACAACCAGCAAGTGCTTCTGGACCAGTCCTCTGCATTTTTATGCTCTGTCTACAAGGAAATAACTGGTTGTTTTATGGAATTGATTAAAAAAAAAGAAGTGTTTGTTCAGACTTTTGGGAAGAGAAGGGTTCCAGTAAATTTGGTGTCTAGCCTTGAGGCAACACTTCTCACCCAAAGTATATAAGGATGTGGTCTTCTAGTTGTCAGATCAATGAAACATAGAATGACCCATCCCATGACCAACCAGTGGTTGTCTCCACAGGACTTCTCTAGAAATGGGAGTTTCTCTGATAATGTGAAATGTTCTGATAGAGAGTAAGAAAAGTGATGTAAGAATAAAAAAAAACAAACCCAGATCATTGTCTAGAAATCCTACGAAATATGTGGACAACTGCCTAGTGTTTGTGCAATACTTGTGGAGAAGTTTTGTCCAAAAGCAGGTATTCCACAAGAATTAATGAACTTACGGCAGGGAAGCCGCTGCTCTGGGGTATGTGCTGGAGCAGAAGGGCAGCCCCTGGGATGGGCACAGTGAAGTGGCTTATTCTGAGAGGGGAAGGGGGGATGCAGGATGCCCCGAGCCTGCAACTGAGTTCAAGGAGTTGATTTTGTGCCCTCGCTGTCCCACTTGCCGGCTGGGAGTTGGCAAGGGGTAGCCCCCTGGCTTTGTGAGTGTCACGTCTACAGTCTTAATTCATGGAAAGCGTTAGGGTTTGTTAGGCAGCCAAATTAGCCTACTCAGTGATTCGCATTTCCTTTTGTCTTTGACGCTGGATAAAGTCCTTTTTAACTCCTTTTCAAGAAGAATGGTGTAATTTTCCAAGAAGAGCTCTCATTGTTCTCTGCTTGCACATTCCTGCATGGGCAGCAGCTGTGGCTACTGGGGATCCTGCTGGGCAGGAGCAGTCTGCTGACTCTGCTCCACGTGGCCTGGTGGTCCACAGCCCGATTCTGCAGCAGCCATGAGTAAATGCCTCAGTATCTCAGTACCTTGAACCGGGGAAGCTGAAAGTTGGTAGCGGTTGTGTGGCTCAACTCCAGCTAACCTGCAAGCTCATGGCTGACCGTTTCTTTATACCCAGTTTGCCATCTCTAATGGCAATAATTTGGGGTTTTTTTCACACCACATGCTTATCTGTAGAGCTCCTTCATCATGCAGCTCTAAGGATCAGACCCTTGCAGGCACATGGACTCTGTGTCACCACTGGCAACTCTGAGGAGAACCTGCCTGGTGCTAGCTCGAGCTGAATTTGTAAGTCGTACAGCTGAAAATCTTAAACCCTGTTCTTGGTCCACTCTGTTTTTGGTGTTTTATGGATTTTGTTTCTTCTTGGTCTCCCACAAACTCACACTGAGGGGTCACCCACACTACTGGAACCCCCCCGACCTCAGGTCTCCCCACACTGGGACTGCTCATGGCAGAGAGCACATCTGTCTCCACATCTGCTTCTGGACAGCATGTCTGCCGATAGATTTTATGCCTCAGGCCTTTTCTTCCCACTCCCCCTTTGCAGTTGGGATTTTTGACCACTTCTGCAGAATCCTAGCACTGTTCCAGAATCTTTTGTGAATTAATTTATCTTTATTTCCCTTGGCAAATTTTGGGGGGTTGTGTGTGTTCAGGAGATAATTCCCAGTTCCTAAGAACTGCAGAGTATTTGTGATGCATTTGCCAGCAACATGAGCTGGTCTTTTATCAGGGCTTTGGCTGCTCCCAAAGGAATCATAAAATAGCCTAGGCTGGATGGGATCTTAGAGATCGTCTAATCCAACCTCCCTGTCGTGGGCAGGGATGCCTCTCAACTCTGTCAGACCAGGGAGCGGGCAGCCACAACATCTCTGGGCAATTTATTCCAAAGTCTTGCCACACTCGCACTGAAGA
>NW_009730453.1:8569-16677 GCF_000703405.1 Apaloderma vittatum
GAACACGCTCCAACAGATCCACGTCCCTCTTATGGTGGGGACACCAGAACTGGACGCAATATTCGAGGTGGGGTCTCAGAAGAGCAGAGTAAAGGGGGAGCATCACCTCTCAGTAAAGGGCGAGAATCACCTCTCTGAAAAAGATTGGTTCATCATCACTCTGTCTTTTTATGATGTTGGACTTCAGGACACAGTTTGGGTTATTTCTTTCTCTCTCCCCCCACCTTTTTTTTCCTTTTCTGCTTGAGATAACAAAACTGCTGAAGTGCTAGTTTTTCTCTCCAAGCTAGCTCAGTGTCTCTACCCAAACCGTACTCACATCTTCCAGCTCAGATGGTTTGGAGTCTTTTTTAATGTGAATGCAGGATTAAGAAGCTGAAGGATGATGTAAGAATAAAAAAGAGCAATGTAAGCAACAGGTCCTGACCTTGATGCTGTACACTTCTGGTCCCTATAGTATTCATCTGATCTGTGAGTATGGGCAAAGTGAAGGCACCACAAGCACTGAGAGAGTAACAGTAAAAACAACCTGCATGACTTACAAATTCAGCCTGAGAGCAACTGGTAGTGCCAGGCAGATTATCCACAAAAGAATAAGAATAAGAATAAGAGTAAGAATAAGAATAAGAATAAGAATAAGAATAAGAATAAGAATAAGGATAGAAAATACTTCTAAAGAAACTCTGAAGGCTGGAGAAAAAGACAGCAAGTAGAAATCCAAACTGTTGTATTAAGCCAAAGTGACTCAGTTGGACTGTGAAATGATCCCAAGTATAGAAAAGAATGAATGAATAACGTAATTAATTAGCAAATTCTTGAATTCTGACACTAATGAAATAGGTATTTCAGTGGGAGTCAGGGTGTGATGAGCAATGTTCGTGTTATAGCTGACGCAGGAGTATTATTGGAAAAAGAATTGGACACCGCTGGGAAAGTCCAAACAGAGCAATCCTAAAAGCTGTGCTGCTGATGCAAGCTGGGATCATCACCCAGGGTGAAGGCTTTTCCGCATGGAGAAATGACAGTTCCTGTGGGTACATGCCTGCATAAACAATCTTGCCAGATCTGGCTCATGCCTTGTAAGGACTGAGCAAGCCGGTCTACCAGCGCAGCACACTTACCAAGCCTGAGATAGGCAAGACTAATGCTTAGGCATGAGTTTTCTGAACCCTCTTGTGGCTCAGTCGCATTGCCAGCACCTGGGTGGCCATGGGAGCTGCTCAGCCCTTGCTCCTGGGCCTCCAGGGCAGGATGAATCCCCCCTGCCCCTGCTGTAGCAGTGCCACGAAGCCCCTGCGGAAACCATGGCAGCTCGCAATGCTGCGGTGCCCACGGAGGGGGACCTGAAGTGGCACACAGGAACTGGTGAGCTATGGTGCGCTGCTGTCACCTTCAGCATCGTTAGCTGGAAGCTGCAATTGTTTGCAGTAGCTGATTTTGTTCCTTCATCTAGATAAGCGTGAAGTTACGATGCTCAGATAAGGTTTTATCGCCAGTGTGAATACGTAACGCAGTGTGGATGTGGTGCAGCAGCTTGTGCCTCCCTAGCCTGCCAGGCTCAAGAAAACGGAAATTTCTGAAAATCGGAGAGCAGATTTCCTTCCCTAGACCCTCTTTCCACAGAAGATGACAACGGCTGCTTGAAGCGACCTGCGCTCCCCTGCTGGGGCAGGTCCCAGGGAGATGGAGGACTCAGTGGGAGCAGCACTGCGGGGCGCAGGTAGTGCTCAGGGTGCTTCAAGGTGAGGAGCCTGCTGCAATTCCCCCACCTTGTCCCTCCTGTCCTGAGGTGTCAGGAGCAAGGGGGGTCCGAGGAGTGTCCAAGGGGAGTCCAAAGGGTGTCCCCTGGTGCCCCAGTGCTGCTGGTCGTGGCATGCAGCCCATGGACACTGCCGAGGGGATGTGCTATGAAGCAGTGTGGGGGTGTTTCTGCAGTAAAAAGGGCAAATGTGGGGGGATAAGTGGAGCCCTAGGGCAGGGTGACATTTGTATCACATGCCACATTGTGTCCTTCCCCTCCCTCAGCTGAAAGGGCAGGCTAGATGTTTGAGGAGATCATGGGGGTTTGGAGACCATATCTTAATAAATGGGCAGCTTTTGACTAATGTAATCTCACACATGGAAACTACCTCAGTTAATCTCATCAGTAAATCACAGAATCACAGAATGTCAGGGGTTGGAAGGGACCTCAAAAGATCATCTAGTCCAGCCCCCCTGCCAGAGCAGGATCACCTACAGTAGATCGCACAGGAACGGGTCCAGTCGGGCAGGAAAGGCGGGTTGGAAAGTCTCCAGAGCAGGAGACTCCACACCCTCCCTGGGCAGCCTGGGCCGGGGCTCCGGCACCCGCACAGGGAAGAAGTTTTCCAAATGTTTTTGTGGAACCCCCTATGTTCCAGCTTGTACCCATTGCCCCTTGTCCTGTCACTGGACATCCCTAAGCAGAGCCTGGCACCATCCTCCTGACACTCCCCCTTGACATATTTATAAACATGAATGAGGTCACCAGTGAATGTTATGTCCCTACTGCGTCCGGACTAATGCAACCCCTGGGCTCGCTCTCGGTCATAGTTTAGGTTCAGGGTATCCGCAGAAAAAATAAGAGATGAGGGCACAATTAGAAAATGCAAAAGATTCATTGAGCAATGAGTAGTAACAACTAATGAAGGGATTGTGAATACTGTTTTTGTATTAGAGGGAAATAGAGTGGCTAAGAGAGAGGGAAGAGAAAAGAGGAAAGAAGAGGGGAAAGGAGATAGAAGGATCACCACCCTGCATTCCAGCATTGTCCAGTGGCGTTTTCGGGTCCAGGATGGTGGAGCGTGTATTACCAGTAACTTGGCAGGTCATCTGTTATGGAGTTCAGCAAACCTAGCATCAATTTCCACGCAGGCGCTGTCGAGGGTTCTTCAGATGAGTCAGGAGGGTTGCCTGGGAGGTCTCTGGTGGTCAGGTACCCCTATGACTTACCTGACCATAGTCTTAACTTCCCTTGAGCATGTGTGATTCGACCTTATCGCATCGAGAGAAAGGCAGTTGATGGTTGGGCAGCTACAGGAATGGAACACAAAGTCAACAACCTACAAAGGGGGAGTCAGAAATGGTCCATCACTGCAGGGCCTGTTCCCATCTCTGTGGCTTCCTGTGGAAGCAACAAGCCCAAGTGGAAAGACAGAGATGCCAGCTCTTTGAGACATCCTTCTTTTACAGACTCTTACAGTCCCATTTTGTTAAAGACAAGTGTTTCGTGGGTATCTCTGGGGTGGCTGCCATGTCCCACCTGAGCAGATGTTCCACATGATTTGAACTGCAGCCAGTCCCATGTATTTAGGAAAAACTTCTTTACTGAAAGAGCAGTGAGGCATTGGAACAGGCTGCCCAGGGTAGTGCTGGAGCCGCCATCCCTGGAAGTGTTCAGAAAACATGTCGATGTGGCACTTTGGGACGTGGTTTAGTGGACACAGCAGTGTTGGGTTGATGGTTGGGCTAGATGATCTTGGAGGTCTTTCCCAACCTTAATGATTTAATGATTCTATGATAAAAAGCTGAGGTTTGTGGGAACCCCTCCTGCCCGGCTTTTCTCCCTGCTCCTGGGACAGCAGGGCTGCTTGGGACCACAAGGTTGACCTCCTCCTGAGCTGGATCCAGCCCAGAGCCGAGCAGGTGAGTTGGTGGGTCAGGAGGGCTCCCAGCCCCATGCTGTCATCTTCATTAGAGTATGGCTGTGCTCTTACTAACCCCTGGAAATGCCCTGAAATGTTTTCTCGCAGTCGTTATGTTTCAATATTTTGTGCTGGGGGCACAAAAATAAAACCCTGGACTGTGTCTTTGTTAGAAGAGCACCGAGAGGCAGTGCTGCTCTATCGTTGAATTCCTGGAGCACCTCTGGTGCTTGTACAAAGGCCAGTCCAAACCCAGGGAAACTGAGAAATTTTGTTAAGACTGGTGTTGACCTAAGATTATACAGAAGTAAAATAGTTTCTTAGGAAATAGGCTGTTAGGAAGAATGTTTACATCTCCCTAAGGGCCTGTGGGAGTGATTGCTTTCTGGAAACAATATGTGCAGTATCTGACCAATTTTTTTTCAGGGAAAAAAGTTTTTAACCCTTTAACCAAACACATGACAAAAGCATAAATTATTTAAATGCAAGGACCAAGCAAGGCACTTTTTTCACCAATTTTCCCTTTTGTTGCACAAAGTGACCTGTAGCAAGAAACACCTGGTTTTGCCAGGCTCTTCATTGGTGTTAAGGACACCTGGAAGGAAAGAGAAAATGTCAGCCAGAATCATGGAATGGTTTGGGTTGGAAGAGACCTTAAAGATCACATTTGGGATTGCCCCAACCAATGTGCAGGACCTTGTGCTGGACTTTGTTGAACTTCGTGAGGTTTGCAAGAGCTCTCCTCCAAAATATGCTGTAATTAGAGATCTCTTCTGCTTAATTAGTTCATTAATGTCCAGTGTGGTCTTTTAAGCAGTCAGTAGCATTTATCTGTGTTCTTCTCCTGAGGTTTAGCTTGGCATGGGTGAGCAATATTGTCCCCACCTGCAGGTTCATCACATTATAGTTGATGCTTTTAACGTGTTTTAGCTTGGTTTTGAAAGAAAAGTGAGGTTTTAGCATGACCTGTTACACTCAGCAAAGAGCTGAGGTGGTTTTTTAGGTTTTAAGATTTTGTTTTCTCCTGCAAACATTGTGGTAAAATGCCTACTTTGCTGCTCTTTTTTCACTTTTATGCAGAAAGTTGGAATGAACCATGAAAGAAAAAAGACCCGATGCTCTCCAGCCTTGCATCAATTTTAGCAGTTGAGCATCACTTACAGCTACTTGTGAAAGCTGTCATTTGAGTACTTGATACTTCCTCTGTGTGGGCCAGGTTTCAGGGATTATTTAATTTCCAAGGATGCACTGTCATTGCATTAGGAGCTGCATCACAAGGGCACCGTTTGGAGAGGTAACTTCTCATGTCTGGCTCTTTCAAAATTCAATGTTTTGCTGTTGCCTGCTCTTGCTAAACCTCCGGCAGTGACTAGTAGCAAGGGTATCGTCCTTTGTGCTTCCTCTTCACCGCTATATTTATTCGCTCTGGCGAATTTGTTTATTTGTTCCACAACCCAAAGGATTTGCCGCTGTCGCGCAGTAAATAACTGTCTGGTTTCATCCCGGCTTCTCTCAGTCACCAAGACGGGAATCGCTTTGCTGTACGCCCTCTCATTTCTTTCCTTGTCACACATCTAGACAAGATGTGTTGCAATCTTCACAAATCTGCTGGTTCTTTGGACGTGATTATGCTCAATTCCTTCTTTGTGTGGTTTATTTCATCGGCGAGGGTCTACGACTTCCCAAAAAGACATCTATGCCAAGTACTTTTGGCTTAAAACCTAGACAAGGCCTAGCTGGACAGGTCCTCAGACTACTTCATGCTTCAAAAGCCAACTCGATGAATCCACTGTATTTCACGTGGAAACAAACGTCCACTTCCAAACATTAGCAAAAGTGTCATTTTTCTCTACGCTTCAGATTCTAGAGAAAAGTAACTCACAAATACATTATTCACTTCATTATTCACTTCTGTGAGATTTGGGGTTTTTTTAGTAGCCTAACTCTCTCTCAGGATCTGCTACAATGCATCATTTTTCCAGCTGATTAATGACCGCGGTAACAAAGAAGCCTCAAAAGTCTTACCTGGAATTTCCCAACAGGTACTGGAAGAAAGATCTAAGAAGCTTAAGATCAAGCTTAAGAAAATCTTGAGGTAAAAAAACCCAACAAATCCAGCCTGAATTTGACATCTTTTGCTACTACCGTTGTTTCTGTCGTTACAGTTATCGTTACCATCTTCCTATGGCAATAACGCAAGAGACCTTCTTGTCTCATTTTTGGCCTCTTGCTGAGCCAACAAACACCAGTTCCTCACTCTTTGCTCCAGCATTTGAGGATAACATGCGTTGAATGTAAATTTGGAGTAATATTAAAAGAAATATGATCTGCTGTCACAATAAATATATTAAATAGAAGAACGTCTACCAGGCAGATAGATGGCACTGCAATGATGTCACAGAATTTCAGGAGAACACGCTGATTTCAGATTAAATTGTGCACATATTTTAAAAAATAGCCTTTTCTCATTTATTTTCTCCTGCCTTCAGAAAGGATAGATTCTGCCCATTTTGTAAATGTCTGCAGGAGAGCACATTATTGGATTTTCCTTCTCTATTTTTTTTATTTCGCTCACGTAGTTTTATTCAAGCCCTGACATTAATTATTATAGCGAACAAAACCCACAACAAAATTAGTAATTTTAAGTTCTTTTTATTCATTATCACTTTAAATATCAGGACTCTGTGCAAATACAAAAGCTCTCTATAAATTAAATAAATACATTCAGTCCTGCGGTAGGACATAAATATCTGACAACGTGCACCTAAACCAGCTCGTGGTCACGCCGCGCGGTCTCTCCGCTGCAGCTTCGCAGTGCTCTGTCAGAACCGGCTCTAGTGTTGGGTCTGTCTCCACCTCGTGGGGTTGCCAGTGCCCGTCGGGGTTTCTAGCACATCTCGTGCAGCTTTTGGAAGAACCTCCTGTAACGCTTGAGGGCATCCCGTGGGTGCACCTCGGTCATCCGGCACGAATCGTCTTCCTCGATTCTCTAAAATAATAATAATAATAACAGGTAATAGCGATAGTGAAGCAAAGAATGTTGCTGTGCAGCACTCGGTGACTGTTCAAGGTGATATTTAATCAGAAGGGAAGATAGAGCCTCGCGAACGAATGGAGGGAAGACCTTTGAGAATCAGGAACGCTTCCACCTGGCTGACTTTTCTCACTGAACAGTGGCTTAGGGCCTTTTCCAGTTGATCTCCTGGCTAGTGACAAGCCCAGGATTTGTGCGGGTGATGCATCTTTTAGAAAACTGTAATTCTACCCAGACTCTATGCATTTCAGATAAGTATTTTCTATAAAACCATTGCAGCAGCTGTAATGCCCAACAGCACAAAACTAAGAGTGTGCAGAGATGGTATCAAAATTTTGCTATTGACTTCAGCTGACTAGGATGCTGAGTTGCTTAATTTCCTTAATTTCTGAAAAATAATGAGCAGTCCGTTCAGTTTTACCCGTTGAATCACTATAAAGAACTGATGAGAAACTTACCGTCCATGCTTTATTTAAAGTTGATATTATATGGTGGGCATTTCTCTCCATTCGAGAAACATACGTTCTCATCTGATCTTTCTGAAAGTAGTATTTCAGCTGCTTTAAGGTTTCTTTAAGGTGACTGGGAACACAGCTGCACTAAAAAAAATACAACAAGCAACAGCAAAATTATATTCTGCCAAATGTGTTAAATTTTACATTTCATTAAATTCAATAACTAACTGCAGGCACAGCTGAAACAGAAGTTAGCTATTGTCTCTTCTCCTCTGTACAATTAGGGAGAAGGGGTGATTTCCTACATGATCTGGGATCTGGCAGGAGAGAAAAAAGCACATAACAAAAAAATCATATAAAGGAAAACAGGGAAGAGAGTTGTAAAAGAGGATTAAAATCCATTGGGGTTGCAGTTTAACAAAAGCCCACCGGGCAGCCTGGGGAGATTAGGTCTGCTCATTGCCTTTCACAGCTACCAGCTCCATGCGGAAGGACGGAATCACCACGCTCTTCTGTCCATAAAGTGCTTGTCTTCTTAAAGCTGCAAGTTCTAAACATTTTTTTTTTTACTCTAAAGACAGGGCTTCCCAACAACAGGCTGCCTGTTCTTAGTTATTTTTCATGATCTTTTTTTTTTCTGGTCTCAGAGCCTGAGAAATCTGAAGACCACTGGCTGAAAAACACCGACCAACAAGGCTCTGCACGCTAACTTGTGTCTGCAAATTGCTTCCTTTGGAGAAGAACTCCATTATGCTTTGTAACACTCAACTTGTCCGTTCGCAGTGAGGTAAGAAGGTTTTAGCATTTCCAGCACTAACCATATTCGTCGCCTCCGGCTTTCAGTGACAGTAGGTCATGTTCAAGGTCTGCACCTCATATCATCATGTTGAGAACAGCCCCAGGACGAAGCTCTCTCAGAGAGCTCCTGAGATTGCCTTCAGAAGGAGAACAAAAAAG
>NW_009730453.1:16708-21911 GCF_000703405.1 Apaloderma vittatum
GACCTACATCTCAGAATTGGTTATTTATTTCCATAACTTTTTGCACACAATGAATGTGATAGAGGTGCTCATGAACATGTAGTTAACGTACGTATTCCCTTTCTGTGAGATTTGGTCTTTTTTAGTAGTCTAACTCTCTCTCAGGATCTGCTACAGTGCATCATCATTTTCCAGCTGATTAATGACCGTGGTTACAAAGAAGCCTCAAAAGTCTTACCTGGAATTTCCCAACAGGTACTGGAAGAAAGATCTAAAATTTTTAAAAAAGAAAAAAATTTTAGAAGGTAGTTATCTTCTGAGAGACTGCCACATTGTAAAACGTCTCTAACTAGATATCATCTTCATCAGGTTTTCTATTTCTGAACTTCCTTTGGGGAAACAATTGCAGCACCAGCTTCTGAGGAGCGGCTGATACGCAGTGCCTTCAGCATCTCGAGTCTAACAAACCCAACACAGGGCACGCAAAGAGAGCTGAACCTCAATTTTATACTTCCATCCAAAGAGCTGTAGAAAACAAAAAAATAAAAGATAACGTCCCACCTTCTCGCTTGCTAGATCCACCAGAGCCTCGAAGTTTTCTTGAAATTCTTCTGTTGCGCTGCCCATTGAGCCAGGTAAGCAGCTACTCAATAAGAAGATACAGAGCAACAGCATTTTTGCTTCCAGGAAAGCTACGTTTGACTTCTGCCTTTTTAAAGCCACATGCTGCCTATATATACCCATGTACACCTTGAATATTAAATCGGTGGGAAAGTTTTCTCACATAGGAAAAGGCAGAAGAATTAGCGAGAATTATTATAGGCGCTGTGGGATGCCTCAGTGGGGACAGGTTGGGGGTTTCCTTTCCTGTGACATCAAATAAGGGGAAAATACCTTGGTAGATAAGAGATGTCATCTTCTTACACGATATCAAAAGCCCATCACAGGAAATAGGAGTATTCCTTGTATAACACATCTCTTTATGTGGTTCTACTCTTACTTAACCTAAGTAGATCTTATAGTCCCCTTGGTGATATGCTGTCCTTCGTTCAACAGGGCTTTCTCACACAAACGGCAGTTCTAGGTGTAGTAAAAAACAAAAATTCTTAGACAGACACAGACCCTAACACTGTTTCACCAGTTTGGCTTCTTTACCTTCCTCCTTCCCGCTTGCTGTCCTGTGAAATTCAGCATATAACACTCAGCTGGGAGCAGCAGGGGTTTAACTAGCAACAGCCAACCAGTAAAAGCATGGTAGGCATTAACGGCAGAAATTAGCAGTCCTGCCATCAAGTCACACCTTGTCCTTCGATGTTAGTGGAAAAACTCGATGTACTGAAAAATACTGAAGTGCTTATAAATGGCTAAAAGCTACTTTCAGATGGCTGGCAAGGGCTTGTGAGAGGTTAGCAGGTGCTCATTAAAAGGTTACAATTTTCCATTAAAATCAGACAAATCACTCAAGAGTGTGAGAAGAGTCATCTGGTTTTCCACAGCTATCTGCCTGAGAGTCACAGAAACAAAGCAAACCTTGTGCACAAGAAATAACTAACTTCTCGATACCTGATGCTATGAACAGACCTCTTTGTCTTGTTGAAAACACAGCAGAGCTAAACTTTTAAATATTTTTTAATATTAGAATACCTATTCTTGTCCTACAATGCAGCAAGAGAATTGTAACTGGAGTTTTTTTAAAAAAAACCCTCTTGAAAGGATCTTTTGATCCAACTGAAAAAGCTCCAGGAAAAAGCTTTTAACACTGGGCTCAGCGAACATTCCATTGTCACAGCGCAGCCAAAGGTACACAAGAAGCTCCCAGATGAAAATGTTTGGCTCCTGGAAGACCATACAGGGAATAACACGACATATAACTACGCTCCTCTATAGAAGGATAATATATAATTACGTTCATCCAGCATCTGGCTACTCTTAGAGACAGGACCCTCGGCAAGACGGACTTTTGCCTGAGCTGGCATGGCCCTTCTTTCCTAGAAGGACAGGCATAAAAAAAGGTCTACGGCAAACTAGGCAGAAAATAAAAGCAGATCTGCTGAGAGGTTTCCTTTTCCTACAGTGTGGATATAAAGCAAGTATCTTGTTGTATTTCACAAATAGTGGTAGTTTTATTAAAAGTTATTAGTGTAGACAGTAGTGTGTCTATCATAGGAGATGCTAATAGAGCAAAAGTTTTGTTATATTTAACACGATGTAAAGGAGTAAATGTTTCTCTGCTATACTGGCCAATAATCTAATCTTTTGGGGCTGTCAGCAGCATCTGAATCACCAACAATGTCTTCACTGGTTTTGAAATAATGAAAAATTTTGCCACGAGCTGATCATAGCCATGGTGACATCCCACCTACATACGGTTTGGGAGAGGAAAAAGATGTGCGGAATTTTAAATAACGGAAGACTTCCATCCACCACCCATGGACAGAATCGGGGCAGCTCTTTTTATCACAGTATCAATGAGTCTTGCAGAATTTGAATAAAGAAAGAGTCATGACACTATGGGAGGTATGTGGGAGTAGAATGGAAAAAATGTATGAAGGCACCATAGGATGAGCATCTCCCAGGCAAGTGCCATGTGCCCAACTGCAGCAGGAACAACTGAGCTCAATGTGTAAGGTTTCATTTCCCAGCTGACTGCAAATACCTTGTTTGTCAGACTTTGTGTCCCTGTAGGGTAGAGTGAAATCAGAACTGATGGTTCGCAGGATTTTAAAAAAAAAAGTAAAAATCAGGCAAACGAAGATATCGTAGTGGTTAAAAAAAACATTTGGCTTACAATTTCAGACCTTCCTAGCATCCAGGATTTTTCCTCTGATTTTTTTTACAAGACAGATTGGGATGTTGGAAGTAGTTAAGAAACTGTGCTAAGATTGCAGATGTCAGAAAATCAACGATGTTGAGAGTTCTGTGTTTTCATGAGCATACTGGAAAGGGTAGATGATGGTTGAGGACGTAACTAGAAGCAGCAGAAATTCTTTGTGTTGCAAGGGAAGCGGTTATCTCCCTTTCCCTATTTTCTTCAGAGTAAGAAATGACTTGCACATTCTGAAGTGATTTGAACTTTTACTTCCTCATCCCAGTGAACGCTGATGGGAACGACAGCTCTTGTAGCCATTTCTGTCATATCCAATAAGGGACACACTTCTTATCCATTGATTTGCTGCTTAGCTACTTCAGTCGTATGATTTTGTGCCAGTTTTGTAACCGCTCATTTTGCAGTTGAGAGCAGGGTCAGTATTACACTACTTACCCAGTGGTAAAAAACATGAAGCACTGGTAAAGGTGTTTCATCTGAATTGAGGTTTTTTTCTTGTTTCCACATAATATTCTTTAAAAAGATAATAATTAAATTCAGACACAGCACTGTGACTAAGAAAGTCTATAAAACAGATCGACTTAGTGGTAAAAAATTACATGGGATTTTGACTACATTACTTAGCAATGTCTCTTCTGAAACACATAGGAGGCATTTTGGAATGATTTCTAATTTTGTTTTAATTTTCCTCTAATTTAATCAGTATACTGAGTTTTTACTTGTTTTTTTTTTTTTCCAAATTATAGAAATTACCGCAGTCACCTAAAAGCATGGGGTCATTTTGGTCAGCTGCCATGGAGCTGCCTGCAGAACAACGGAAGCTGTTTGCATTCCACGTGAAATGCTGCTGCGATTTATTTTCACGTTTTGTTAAGTCCAGTGAAACTCATCTTTGTGCACGACAACCGTCAGTTCACAAGATGGGTTTTCAGAAAATTATGAGCAAAGAAAACATAGGTTTGGTAATGAAAATAACATTTTTTTCTTTACAAACAGCTTGTATCCTATTTCCAGCTTTTTTTTTAGGCAGGTGTAAAACATGGAAAAGAATGCCATACAGCGTTAAGTAAAACATTTCTACTCAAAGCTTGGGTTTCACGCTCTATGAATCAGAACAGTCTTTGAATGATCACAATGCCCTGTACTAAATTTCTAAAACAGGAAGGTGAAATCTAAGGGCTAGTGGCTTGCACCAGCTTCTGTTCTACTCGGGAGGATGTGGCAGAGAGTCCTCACACATTTCAGCTACTCTCACAGCACTTCTCTGTATGCACAATGCTTTTTGGAGTCCTGCAAAGATGTTAACTTGAAAAATATCTTATACTACATAGTTGAGTCATCATTTCCCTGTATTTCATACGGATTTGAAGGAAATTTCCCCTCAGATCAAACCTATATGGAGCAATCCTATGATCAGACACATGACTACACTTGCACCTCCTCATATACTGAGATTGGTGTGGAATTTCTCACATTTGTATTCTAGATTTCTTCCTCAGGCAAGGGTTGTAAACCATTTCCTGACTGTCACTCATTTCTGCAAATGAGGGATGCATCACACGCTGCCGACACCATCGTGGTGAACCACCGCTTGCCCGAGCCCCGAGGACTCGTTTTACCTCTGGAAACACTCAGGTACACACCGTTACCGAGAGCTCTGGCAGCTCCAGTCACGCCGTGACACCTTTTATTTTCAGGTGCTGATTGTCGTTCCTGTCGCTCTGATTCTATAGTGCTAACAGGCAGAATGAGCAGACATCAAACCACAAAAATGTGGTTTCTGAGACAGATGAGCCGAGCAGGGTCGCTGCAGGGATCGGCCGCTGAGGTGGGGCTCAGCAGTGCAGCTTCGCGCTCCCTGGAGCCGAGAGACCCCCGGGTCTTGTTCATGGCTTAATGAGGATGTAGGAAAAAGGGGCTCATCCGTGGGAGGATCCACTGTCACTTGGCTCCGTTCCGTGCCAGGTCTTGGAAGATTTGTCTTTTCACACGTGACTTGTCCACTCCAAGGATGAGGGATGGAGCCAGGGCCAGCGGGAGTTCTGAAGTTTTCCACTGCCTGTAGCTGCCATACAAGCCCGGGGCATTGCAGCAGGTTGGAAACGTTATTTTAAAAACCTCTGAAATTATTATTTTACAACTGGTTTGCATTTTTCATACATACACTAATGGCACTTCGGCTTGGGAAGTGGCTGGATGGCTGAGTGTCACGGGGGGGTGCCCAGAACAGTGCAAGCAGGAGAGGAGAGGGGCCATGAGGTTGAAGAAAGGGGCAGAGGGATAAAGAAAGGGGCCCAGGGACTAGAAGAGGGGCCATGAGGTTGACGAGAGGGGCCAAAAGAGGAAAAGAAGGGCCGTGGGGCTGAGGAGAGGGGCCGTGGGGCTGAGGAGAGGGGC
>NW_009730454.1:0-331 GCF_000703405.1 Apaloderma vittatum
GTTTTTCACTTCGCTCATCTGGAATGAAGCTTTGAGAGAAGAATAAAAAGAATAAGATCTCTCTAGATTTTTTTACATTACCAAATTTTCAACCCTTGCATTCTCAAGAAGTCATGTTTCAATAAGAAGGAAAATCAGAAAAAAAAATCTCTTTCTGAAGCAAACTCTAGTTGTGAGATGTTAGTTGAAAAATTATATAAAACAGATGGAGGCATGGGTTTTAATCTCCAACTGACGTAACCAGAGATCTTTTTTTTCTATCTGCTCTGATCTTGTAAAACCTCACCTGGAGTACTGCATTCAGCTCTGGAGTCCTCAACACAAGATGGAC
>NW_009730454.1:650-41892 GCF_000703405.1 Apaloderma vittatum
TGATCTCCAGGGTCCCTTCCAATTCAAGCCATTCTGTGATTCTGTGATTTATCAGTAAGTCCCTCATCAAATGTTTCCAGCAACTGAAATAAATGCATCAGCATTTTCCCCAGCTTTAGTTCCCTGAGACTACCACTTCACAGCTCATGACAGTAAGACATTAAAATTTGAAGAGAACGGTTTTACTCAGCATCTTAGACCAATTTCTTCCAAAATTTCATGCCACCTTGCAAGGAATTAAGCTTCAGATTGTCTTTATAAGTGCCGTTATCCTACTTTATGGTCAGGCACAGTGAATGCCCAAGTACTTTTTTCCCCCAAGGCCTAGCAATAAAGAAAAATCAAAGTATTCTTTTTAAAGACATCTCGTCTGCTGGAAACACCCTGCTTCATTTTGGGCTGCACACTTTGTCTGGCAAGGAAGAAGCATACAAAAAAAGCATCACTCTCAAAATTGTACAAAACCTACTACTTAGATCACACACACTACATTTAAATCAGTCAAGATCCTGCCCTCATCACACACAGGACACTTGAAGATAAATCAGTCAAGACACTGCCCTCCCTCCTCCGAATCAGTGCCGGACCGGTGTCCCAACACAGTGCAAGAGATCAGCGCTCTCACTGACCTGTCATCATTCAGGTGTGACATCTGCCAGGATCCTGACTACTTCTGGTCATTCAAGACTCTGTAATACTTTTTTAATTAACTCCAATGTCCTAGCCAAATCCCATTTTAGCTAATTACATTTAGTCTGCCTAACATGCCCTCTGTAGTTTCAGTCTCAATCGGTTATTATTCACTTTTCTGCCCAAAGATTTATGTAACAATCTGGTGCAAAACAGTATTTAAGGTTTTTAAAAGTGGAAGTGATTGCAGGTCAGACACAGACTTTTTGCATTAGTCTCTCCTCAGGTTTAGAAATTAAGACCGTGGTGACATCATTATGTTTTCTCTTTGCATCCAAAGCTTTTAACATTGCTCATCTTTAAAAAAGAAGCCTACATGGGAAATGATGCAATTTCCCAATAAAGGCATAGAAATTAAGTACCTATACCCTGAAACGGACAGAATTTTATGTGGGAACCTTAGAATCATAGAACAATTCAGGTTGGAAAAGACCCTTGGGATCATCGAGTCCAACCATTAACCCTACACTACAAGTTCACCCCTAAACCATATCACCCAACACCACATCTAAGCGACACTTAAACCTTCAGCTGCAACACCTCAGCAAAACCTCTAATCAGGAACAGCAGCAAAGAAAGTTTAACTGACTTAGTATTAACCAGGATATGAGAGACATTTTGCTAGAATAGGCCCAGACCAGAGCTATTTTTAATTGAAACTTGAAATCATTACATTATTAAACTGTTTACAAGGTTCTCAGTGCACTAATCAGTTGTGAAATGGCTCCATCCCCAGCTGTCATACAGGCATGATAGCTAGGATACAACATATTTTGTGACCAGTTTCATAGGTACAACTTAGTCAATCATCTTAGAATAAAACTATCCAGTCATCACTACAAAAGCCAAAATTTCAGGAAACTGGATATCTGGCCTTGCTCTCCCACAGCCTCAATGCCTCTGTTTCTGCTGATATCAGACACAGGGGGGAAAAAAAAAAAAGTAAGAAGTTTCTTTCACATTCCAGGTCTGCATTGAAGGGGGTTTTGCTGCTAAGTGCTTCTCTCATCTCCTTTGAGTGGCTTCCCACACGCTCCCTAAGGCTTGACTACCTTACTCTAGCACTGTTCTCTTCTACTGCTCTCTCCATCCTCTCTATGAATTTTGCCTGCACTTGCAGGCGTATCCACAGCCTTCTTGGCATTAGCTGCTTGATTATAGATTAGAGAGATGACCAGGTCTTTCACTAAGGTGATACTTGCTTCATAAAGCACATGCACTTAACTTCATGCCACATCAAAGTCTCATCAAAATCAGAGTTAGGCACAGATAAGAGTGCTTGAGTTAATAACAAAACCAAAAAAGAAGCTATAAAGGAAAAAGGTCATATCACATTTGAAACTTGTTTTGAATTGAAGGGAATCACATAGGAAAAAAAAATTTAAAAGAGACAAGTATCTAACTGTCCACCAGGAATTCCTCGCACCTTTGGGAGACTTCCATGTCTGCCATCATATTTAGATCATTTATTTCTTTCCTGGTAGCCACTTTTTAACGCAGCAGTTTGTCTCTCTTGATTGCCAAGTGAGCTGTCTCTCCTGCTAAAGCACTGTGGCTTTGTAGTGTAAATGTGCACTGTGTGATTTACTCCCACATTCTGTTTCAGAAGAGTCCAAGAATTTGTGAACTGTTATGCTGACAGTGGGAAACTGTTGTATCCTACTAGGATCAATAGGCTTCACTGCTGCAAAGGTATGGCACCTCAGCCTTGCTTTCACAGCAGACTTCAATCTAAAGTTTCATCTATTTTTCAGTCTAACATCCTCAGAGTTTACACATATTTTCCTCAATCCTTGGTACAAAACAAGGCATAGCAAAGAACAGACTGTTCCCCAAGTAAGTTTATTACTTATTGGTAGCCTAAGATTTATGTGATTTAATAAATTTATCTTCTAGTGGTCCTGTAACCTACTTGTAAACTACGTTAGCATATGTGCTGTGACCTTGACCAAAAATTATCTATCTCCATGTATCAGCATCCTCAACGTCACATTGCTTGCAGTTTCTGCAGCTTTGCTCCTCTTCAGGCAAAACACAGTTAAACACAAGACATTCCTACCAAAGTTCAATGCTATCCTCACAAGGAGGACTGTGTAGCTCAACACCGCAAAGCAAACAGTCACAAGCCCTACACTGACAAATGCAGAAGATAAGCAAAGAGCATCAAGATCACATTTTGTAACACCACGGAAGAATTTTTAAATCCATGGTAGCCTGACAGTTTGAATTGCAGGGAATTAAATTATATTCTAGGCAGTGGTGAGAATGCAGACTCCCACTCTTAACACAGGCTGCCGTGTGGAACTGCAGTCACATCTCACATTTCCAGGACAAGAATGTTTTCTGCCATATCCCACAGAGGGCAGACAGGTTCTTTTGCAGCTTACTGTGAAAGAAAAATGCGGGATGAAACACAGAGCTATGAATAGTAGGGATATGCTTCCAACAAGCTGTTCAGTTTCTCACAGAGACAATACAGCCTGGTGTGACAGTAGCATACCCTTAAAAACAAGGCAAATGCTTTTTTTTTTTTCATTAGGTTTAACCAATATGTGACTGATTAATCTAAAGGTTAGCAACACTGAAATATTGTCTCATGTAAGAGCAACAACTTGGTTTCTGCAATAAACACAAGTCACAAGGTTAATATCCCAGAACATTGCTAAAAACACACAGCTTGCTTCACTTTGACTGCTTTTAAACTCTACTGCTGGCTGGTCAATGAAAGCTTTATTTGTCCCTTGACAGGTTGTGCCATCCTTTCAAAGCTACGTTTCACAAAAGTTATTCCCAACACAAATTGCTCTCAAGTCAACAACTCAACATTTATTGCTCTTCATGATTATCCAAAGAAACGGATTGGTTTTGGGCAAAAGATGCTGTATACATATCAAGATCAGTTTGCCTTCTGTGATGCTTTCATACCTATGCCCGAGGATATTCATTTGCATGGGGAACTGCAAAGTTTCCAGACTTTTCTTTTAAACTTTTTAAACTGCTGTAGAAGACAGATGCATCCCACTTCAGCCAGAAGCCATTAAAAATATTCATCTAGGCATGATGTGTCTTATATTTCCCACATGAAAACTTACAGTAAGTAGTTCTGCAGCTGCCCAGTAACCTGTGTAGTACCTTCACAAGCACGTTTTGCAAACTGCTTGTTTTCAATGGACTCACGTTTTTAATAAGAATGATAGGAAGCGATACGCAAGAACCCATCTGCTCTGTCTCACCTTAAGGGGATTTGTTTTGAAGGCTTAGAAAACTTGAGACAGCAAAAATTTTTCACTGAGACTTATGAAGTTAGGATTGAATTATTGTGTGAAATTTGGTTTTGCTCAACAAATCCCTGCTACCTGAGCAGGGGAAAACACCCCGGTAAGAAACAGGGCAGCATAAACCTCTTAACTACTGCAGACAAGGGATTTCCAGAAACCAGTGGTTATGAAAAAGGGCGTACTGCAAGGCAAAGTAAAGAGTGGAGAAACAGGCACATTCTCAAAGCAAAGTCTTCCTGCCAACTGGGACATGAGGGAGAGAACACGCATGGACTCTACTACCTGAGATTTCTATCTGAACTATATAGCATGAGAACCTTTCCTAGAGAGCATAAGAGAGACATAGAAACGTACGTTCCCTCTTAATATACTTAATTCATTTTTAAGGAAACACACATTGGTGACAAAGGGGAGAAGGGAAAGATGGTTTTGAAGTATTTCAAGATTTGTTTTTTGTACGCAGAATATTTTGAAACAATAAAAAGGTTATATACAACAAGTAGTTATTAATTCTGTATGCAATTATATATTAATATATTAATTCTATATGCAATTACCTATCGCCATAAATAGTTATATCTCTCTGAAAGTTGCAAATTCCAAGGGATCACATATTCATAAATTTTCCTAACCTAAAATCTAGCAATTTTTCAGAGATCCTTTTTTTCCCTGTTGTATGAGCTGACATCCTTCCTCATTAGTTCAAACCTTGAAATACTTGAAAATTTACCTATGAATACCAGCAAAGTTTTAGTTAAATATTTCTTTTAGCTTCACTTTAAAGAGACCACTGCTATCCTGAATGTTACAGAAAATTGTGCCTGAAGTTATTAGCATCTTTGTTACCAAATCTGAACTTGAGTGGCATTCTTTAGGACTCTGTCTTTAGGATTTTTGAGTATTGCGGGGTTTTTTAACAACACAGGTGTCAGCAAAAAAAAAAAAAATAGAAATTTGCCAGCATTGTTGAGTCAGTGACTCTTTTGCAATGCTGTCAACATCAAAACCCTCCCAGAGTAGGTCATCTATAATACCAAATTCTTAGAACCATAAGATTCTAGAAGCAGGAAAAGATTGCCTCAAACAAGTACCCAAAAGACAAAAATCATTTCATGTTTCAGTTCTTCCCAAAAGAATCCACATTGTTCAATAATGGGATAAAAAATACCTCTTTTTTTTTTTTTCATTTCCAGAAGCAGATAACAATGTTTCTAGAGCAATCTTCCAATGTGCAGCTCTACATAACCAACACTAACCTAAAGATTTGGTTTTCCTCTGTAGAAATACTAATCATGTGCTAGATTCAGGAGTCAGCTTTGGGGAAGAAACTGGAGGTGTTTATAGGATGTAAATCTGTTATCAGTCATGGGGAATTCCTGATGTCTGTGTTTTTGTCTTTATCCATAGTAGACAAATACGAGGTATAACTGAAAACAACAATACTCCACCTTCAGGTGCCTGGGGAATATAAGATACCTACAGGACAGGAAAACTAGAACAGAAATATAGAGGGTAGAGGCAGTTTCTTGGGTCTGTCCTGCAAAATATAGAAGAATATGAACATACCAGAAATGAGAAATAAATCACTGTAGGACAATTTTTCTTTCCAGCCTTCTCCACAACAAGCTGATAGGGAATAGCAAAGCCAGTCTTTTCCCTCGGGGATGGGGAGCTGGGGGTAATCCACCGTTAGAGCAGGACCTCACTGGACAGGATCCATCCCACAGTGTCCAACCAAGACAAGACAGAGGTGGCAGCCAAGGTCAACCACAAACCCAGATTATCAGGCAGTTTCACGATGACGAGGCAAGCGTAAATGCAATCCATAAAGTCAGTCCATAGGTTAGGATCACGCATTGCCCAGCTTGCACCAGACAGATCGAGAGGTGAGATCAAGCTGGGAGGTCAACCCATGGCCAGTCAGGACATGGTGGCAGCTGAGCTGGAAATCAGCAATTGCACAGCATTTCTCATGTGAGGAGCAAAACCTCAAAACTGAGCTTAAATAAGCATCCTGGGCCCATAAATAAGGGTGGGGAGAGGAGGGCTGGAGGTCCATTAGGCCCCAGGTATGGCTCATCAGAGCCACGACAGCCTATTAGTGCCATGGAGGCTCTGAAAACTGCATAAAATATCTCCAAAGTAGAAAGGTCAGTTCATTAATCAAAGTATAATCTTGTGAGAAACATATGAGAAATCTGCTTTGCTGCTGCGTGAGAGAAAAATTAACCATTTTTAAAGATATTATATACAAGGCAATAATTTCTTTTTGTGATGACTCTAGCCTTTCATATTTTGCTGGTATATATAATAAAAATTGTATTCAGAGAAAGCTGCACTGTTCAGTGTTTCGATTTACTGAGACAGCAGTTCAATGGCTCTTCAAAGCATTTCCAGAATTCAAGCAGAGTTTCTTCAGATTGCCTGAGGGAACTTTCAATGGCGCCCTTCACTGACAGGCATCATGATAAAAACTCTTGGTTTTGTGAAGTTTTGGTAACCCCCAAGGAACTTTGGGCTCATTACTGAGATCTGCACTGCCTGTAAAGTACTCTAATGAAAAACAACAGCTGCAGAACATACAATGGTCACCACTGAACGTATTTGCCAAAAAAATGCTATTTCATCAGTCAGACTCTCCCCTTGGTCTCCATCAGCAAATTTTCAAGTTCTTTTTAGAAGACTTCCTTTCTCAGTGCTGAGTATTCCCAGATTAGTTTAATTCTAAGGAACTGGAAGAAAATGAAGTTTCATTTGCTCAAAAACTTCACACTTGCACTGTTCCTCAAGAAAGAAAAGGCAAATGTTTAAGTTCTTCAATGTGATTACTGCTTAGAATCTCTATTTTCAAGTGTTGACATGATTCCCAAATAGCACTAAGGAAAGTTTTAATGAAAAAAATCTGTTGTGTTTTGTTTAAAATTGTTTCCAAAATGCATTAACATTTCAAATTTCAGCTTTTCCTTATATTTTCATAGCTCATCGGGAAGGAAGAAAACGTATTATAGAAAACTGAATTATATTTTTATTTTCTGCAATAATTGTGGGTATTTTTCAGCTAATGCTAAAGCTGAAACATCTGCCATTCATCTGTTCTCACTATCTGTCTCAGAGCTGTCTGTTCTGATTGAGCAACTAGACTCACGTAAGTAAAACTGGAATTTTCAGTACCACCCAAGAAGTCTTTGCAAAATTTAATGGGCTCCTAAAGTTCCATTACCGATATGTTTCATACTGGAGAAAATCCTATACTAGCTACCACAGTACATGAAAACAGGTGTGCACATTACCTCTGAGCTGAGTTGTTGTAATTGAAATTTTCCTCCTACCAATGGCATATGCTGTGATTTGCAGACTTATTTGAGGCAGTCCTTATACGTACAGATTTTGTTAAAGCTTTTCATGTTAGAGAATTTAGTTAGACTTTTTTCACGGCCTTTTACTCTTCATAGTTAATAGCATTTTAGACAACCTCAGTATTAAATTTAATCACGTATCTCTCTAACTTTAGTTTAACACATTGAGTACTTAAGCTCACTGCCATCAAGCTATCACCCGTGATGCATTCCAGGTATCTGAACATACAAGTTTCTACAATTACTAGAGAACATTCAGACCTTGATGAAATTATATTCTTTGCAGTTACAGAAACTTTAATAGCTAAACACAACTGGTGATACAGCTGAATGCATCATAAACCAAATAGCTCCATTTTATAGTTAACCAAACAACTTCTTCCTCCTCCTCCAGTAACTGAAGAACAAATTATCAATAATAGGCAGATGGCCATTAGCATAATCCATAAAGCCAGAAGACATTACAGTACTTTGTATCTATCAACACTGATTAGCAGCATAACGTTTAATTAGCCTCTATGAAAAGAACAGTGAGTAACAGGGTAGGGATATGACAAAGGAAATTCTTTTAATAATACACTGGATGTTTTTCAAAGTGAAATAATTTCCAGCTCACAGGCTCTTCCGCAAAGGATGCGTTAACAAGGGTTGGTTCATAATACATGCATTGATCAAAACAAGCAAAATTACAAGTTTTCATAGGAGTAAATTTAGCTAAAGCACTAGAATCTGCGCAGAAACAATCTGTGTGAGCTGAACAAATTCTAGTTTGCTAATAAAAAAGCAAATGGATTAAGGGATAGAGGCACTTTGTGACTGCAGGAAGAAAAGGTTGCATATTAAAGCTTGGGTAGCATTGATAAACTTTCCTTGGATTATGTCCAAAAGGCCTTTGACAAATCCTCTTTTGCTGGCCTTCATTAAACCCCATATATGCCTATATCTAAATATATGAAGATATAAACTCAAAGTCTAAAGACAATAGAGCATAACAGTATGTCTCAAATATTTCTTAAGTAGAATAGAAAAAAACTGGTGAATTAGCCTTAGCAACTTGCTGTTTCACGGTCTTCTTTTAGTAATATAGTGTAATATATGTAACTTGCTTTTCAGGTGAAAAAAATAATTTAATGATTAAATAATCACTGAAGGACACATGTCAGACTGGACAATGTTTTCAAAACACCTTTGTCTGATGGAGAGATCTGAGCCCTTTAACACAAAGCTTAACATAGCTCCATATAAACAAAATTCATAAAGCACAGAGAGAAACCAATGACTATAACTCGTAAGTATTGAAATAAACACTCTATGAAGTGGAACTTCTGTCTCCAAGTGCAGCAGAAAAAAGTTCTACATTGGAGATGACAGAACACCATTTTCTTCTGTCATCTGCATTTGATATTTTAGTGTATCACCATTCTTTCCATCACAATCTTTCCATGACTGCTGGTGGCAGAAGTGAAGTTGTAACACAGATACCAAGACGGTCAGGACATACTCAGTGGGTACGCTGATGTGACATTGAAGTAAAAAAAAAAACACAAAAAAAAGTAAAAATCAAACTCTTCCAAAACAATACAGTTATATATGTTGCTATTAGCTATACTAAGGACATAGCTACAGAAAAACATGCAGTAATACCAATGGCTGCAGATCTAAGGCATTTTCTTCCCTCCTTTGTCTGAACAAAATGGTTATTAGCTCAGCAGAGAATGGAACAGCTGGGAGAGCTGGGACAGAACTGTCATCAAGAAATGTGGATAGAATACGAGACAGAACAAAGTTCCTAGAGTTGCCAGTAACACTGACAAGTGCCTGAAAAAGAAAAACAGAGTGGTGTATGTCACTTTTCCGATTCGAAACGCGGATGGCTCCTGGCATGGACAGTATATCATGGGAGAGCAAGAAAGTTACCATGTGGGACCATCCACTTCAAGAACCCATTTTCTCATTAAGCATGCAAGTGAATGAGATAAGCATCTGTGCAGAAAAGCGACGATGCAGTCACAAACCACAAGCACGGCTGGGGACCAGCCCAAGTCAGATGCAAAGCAGAAGTGAAATACATTGTCAGGGATGGGCTCTATAACTGCAGGTGCCTCACTGAATGGCATAACCTTTATCTGCTAAAACATATCACCACCTGCTACTAGAGAAAACAGCACGTAGGCACAAGGTGCATCACATGGTACAACCTTCTCCAACAAAAACATTTGGAAGGGAAATACTGTAAAATTATTTTGAAGATTAAACAGAATTTCATCTCTCTACCCCCTCTCTGTGGCAAGGACAGTCTTTGGACAACTAATTCTAGTGTTCCACGTGGGAAGTGCAGGAGAACTTCCTTTACCCCCTACTTAAAAAGAGCTTAAGAAAACTGCAAGTCATCATGCTGTTAAGCTTCATAGAGCTGTTTCATTAACTCTGCCCATCTCAGCTGAGGCTCAGCTAAGCCTTAATTAGCAGCTTCACGAGACTACACAACATGCTTCTCAAAGTCATTTTCTACCTTTCTACCTCTACAGGCCTTGTAGTGGAAAAGGAAAGGAAACATTGCCTAGACACTGAGACAATGTCTCTTCTAACTCTGGAGTTGTTTCTGTCAAAATGTCCTGATTGCAGAGTCTTACATTGCCTACATATGCTGTACAGAATGTCTGTGAATGGACACAATACAAATTCATCTTTTGGTGTAAAGACAACAGCTGTGACTAGGCTATCTGGATATATATAGCAGTACTTCTAATTAATTTCTTTAGTATCGGACTGCTTGAATATATATAATTAGATCTGTTTTATGGACTTGTCTATGTTTGGCAATCTATCTCAGGTCATTTTTTCACTTGTATGCTCATAACTTTGGGCATCTCTGATCCTCAGTTCAACAGCTTCCCTCTTTTTGATAGAATAAAGTATACAAAATATTATAAAGGAAGAGCATTTTATCTTAAACATCAATCTTTTACATAGTTCCACTGCTTGACTTAACTACAGCTTGCATTTTTATTTTGTATATTAATATTCTGTACATTTTCCATTATTTTCCATTAGTCACATCAAATTAACTATCCTTCCCCTATTACATGCAAAGACAGTTCAGTTGGCCTCACTGTAGCAGTTCAGTTTGTGAATTCTTAGTCAATATCAAAGGTATTAGAATTCAGTTTTGAGTTAAGGTCTTATTAAGAGGAACTCTTCTTGCACCGAAGTCCATGTGGATGGAAAGATGTTCATCTGCGTGGTGCTTAGAGAATTCTGCCCACTTCAAAAGATGAAGAGATTCAGTGTATTTTATTTCAGAGAAGACAAAGTCAATATGAACATGAATACAAACTTCATTTACAAAACCTACTTTAATCCAGATAACCCCAAATATTTTATTGGTTTTTGCTGTTGCTGCATACTAAGCATGGATTTCACAGAACAGTCATTCCTGGCTCCAAGATCAATATACTGCACAATAACTGCTCGTACTCAGCTCAGCACTGGGTTTAAGTTTTCCTTCCCTGGATGCATCACCTTACTTTTATCCACAACGAATGTGACTGATGTCTTTTCTACCCCACATACTTTTGTAGCTTCCTTCTGAAATTCCACATCATTACAATCATATCATGAAAGGGCTTAATGTCATCTTCAGACCTCACTGTTTATTGTCTTCTCCAGTTTGTCAATGGAATTCCATTGCTACCGGTCCCAGACTGGTCCTGCACTAATCCCTGGTGAACACTTCTCCATAACAAAATGGGATCCCTTGTTTCATATCCTTTAATAATTTTTTCCAGTGTACCAAAGAATTCTTCCACCAACCCTAAGGCAGGCTAATTTATTTAATATTAATTAACCATGTCAAAGAAAATCCACTAGACCCTCTTTATCCTGTTTTTTTTTTCTTTTTATAACTGATATTCTCACAGAAACCCAGAAAGTCAGCAAGGCATGGCTTTCTTCAATGGAAGTTATGCTAACTCCCTTCCAGTTGACCGTATTTATCCATGCATATAGTGACTTTGGTTTTTTTACAGATTCTACCATAGAGCTGGGATAGATCTCAGACTCAGCTGTCTATAGGACCTAGGATTCTCTCTCATATCTTTTCTGTAGATGGCTCTCTATCTGTCCTCTGGTTCAATGGCTGTTTGAGATGGTAGGTTACACATCTCGGCCATCAGTTTTGCAATTTCATACCTGTATTTCTTTAAGGCAGATCAGGTGAATACTATTCAATTCTGGTAATGAATTAGCATTAAAATTACCCATTTGATCTAAATTTTACCTTGAATCAACCTAGCTTCACTGGTCCATATGTTGCAAAAATTGTAGTGCTACACTGGGTATAGAAATATCACCAAAATCTTTAGAAGTAAAATCCAATGCACAGAACTTATTTAAATATCTTCTACTTCTACGGCTTCAGCACTGTATGTGTTACCGGCTTCTAGCTTCTGCTGTATTTAGGAAGTGTTTTTCTCTATGAGGTTGCCCTTCAAATTATTTTTTTGGTCCTGTTACTGTTCAGAACCTCTTTGACTTGTCCCATTTCATGACTTTCTAACTCTCCTCTTTTGGGCATTTTCCATTCTTGAATATGGCTTTTAGAACCTCCTTAATTTTTCTGTAAACTAGAGAGTGGAGTTTAATTGTGATTTACCTGAGCTTCTAATATTTTAAACTATCTGTGGGCTGCTTGCAGGTCCTATTACAAGGGGATTCTCCCACTAGCAACTCTTTAAGTCAGCCTCTATCTGCTATTTAAGCGCAAAGCAGAATAGCATTTCTTCCTTTTATGTTCTAAGACTAGTTGTTCAAGGAATCAGCCATTTACTGCATGCAAAAATTATATCTTTGTGGCTTGAACCAGATTCAGTCTACATATTTAATCTGCGGTTGAAATATTCCTTCATTACTGCTTGCCCTGTGTTTGCAGCCTCACTAGTGCACTTAGCATTTCTACACCACTATAATTCTCTTCACTGATGGATTTGTAATGCAATCATGATACCTATATTTTGCAAGAGTATGAGATTTCTTCCACAGGGATTCTACAGCA
This sequence comes from Apaloderma vittatum, assembly GCF_000703405.1. Classification (NCBI taxonomy): domain Eukaryota; kingdom Metazoa; phylum Chordata; class Aves; order Trogoniformes; family Trogonidae; genus Apaloderma; species Apaloderma vittatum. The sequence goes on from NW_009730454.1 coordinate 13,028, forward strand.
AGTCTCTTTCTTTACAATGTTTTAACCTTTTGCCCTCTCACATCATCTTCACACACAGCATCACTACCCCACCCTGTATAGTGGGTAAGCTGCCCATTGTTTACCCCATTTCTAGAGATGCTTATGTTCTCAGGGTTGTCACCCAAGGCCATGCTTTCTAATCCTCCTATTTTAATATTTAGATTGTTAGCACCTGTGCAGAAGCACTTGCCTGGACTTTTGCAAATGTCTGTCAGAAGGTATTTCAGCCAGTCTGCTTTTGCTTTTTGTTGTGTCTGTGCTATTAACATCCCTCTCACCTTTTTCAAAAACGCAGGGAGCACTAGCCATATTCGTCTCAGTGGTTGGTCCACAACTGTTAGCTTTCTCCCTGTTTTTACTTAAATATTTCTTCTGAAGTTTTAATTTTCAGCATTAGCAGTACAGGGCTTTTTTTGACTCAGGTACTACTAAAATTTCTGAAACATAAAGCCACACTGGCTCATAGCTTTCTTACAGAACTGGCATCCATAGTCCCGCATAATATGTATTTATTACCTTCCTGAAAAATGGAAAGAAAAGTCTTCAAGCATGGTATGAAGCTGCTCTATTATAACAGACACACTTAATCCTTTGATATTTGGAATTCATATGTAAAAGAAGAAAAGTTTTCAAGAAAATACAAATCCCTTCGGGCAGTATCTCAATATGAACTGTTATGGTGTATATTTTGATACCTGCTGTCTTGTAATATAGAAAGGAACATCAAAAGAGGGAACAATTAAGTAGATAAAGGCAAATGCACAGTGGCTTACACTTTGTTGCTTTTCTAAAGTTATGTTTTGGGTTTTTTTACTATGAGACTAGAAACATGTCTACCATGCTGGCTACAGGAAAACAATTAACTCCCTTCAAATGTTTATTGAAGCTATTTAAGAAGATACGTATGATTGTTCAAAAAACGAGGCAACTATCACAGGTTACTGTGACCTTGATCCACAGAAAACTGGCTCCGTGATGACTTGCAGTTACAGGCCTTCTTGCACTACCTCAACTGGTAGAAGTCTTCTCTATTTCCCAGTTTAAACCCAACTCAGATTTAATTATGCGCAGACACGTAATTGCAAAGATGAAATCGAGGCTTCCATTTAATCCTCAGCTCAGAACCTGATTCAAACCTGTTCAAAAGTAGCTGAAAAGCATTCCTTGGTGGTAATGGGTTTTAAACCTGCCCTGGATTCTTGGCCTATCTGAATTGGTCAATTGTATATTGCCAAAATGCTAAATTTTACAATTTGTTCTATCAGGAAGACAATTCATTTTTTCAGAAAAAAATTAATGGACCTCTTGAAATGAATCACACCTGCAGCTTTCAGGCCTGACATTGTATTCTCATCTGCTCTTAGTTACCAAAGAACCAGGCGTGGGAATGGATTTCAGCATTTATAAGGTCACCAAGACCTACAGATGATCAAGAAGTGACAGCAGTTGTGCTGGACTCTTGTCTCCTTAATACCTTCTGACCTGTTTTTTGAATTAGTCAAATGAAGTATGAATACCAAACTCAATGTTGTCATTTTTTTTATTAAATCTGAGTGAAATTAATTCAAATATTTATTTTGCTTTAAACGTGCAAGTAACAAAGACATTTTTCAGCTGCTCAAGTGACAATTTCAGTCTTCACACTTGACATAAAAGTTGACATATTTTTAGACAATAGAATTGACAAGAACATTTTAAGTATATTTAGTGCGATAATTGCAAATCTGCTGGGGCTAAATCAAATACAGGAATGGCAAATGTCATACCTGAATAATTTGAGGCAAATAGTGTCTCATACTTTCTGCCTATGTCAGCTTCAAATTAGCACACAACAGTAAAACATTTGCCTTGTTAAATCCTATGCTTGCTTACATAGGTGTGCTTAGCTTTTTCTGTAGAAATTATGTGTATGTAATAAGGAAAGTTTCAACACCCTAGAATATCCTTTAATGGTGACATCTCAAGAAGTTGTTTTTCTCTGGTAGGTTACATTAGATTTGCCTTAGCAGTGACAAAATAGGTTAAAAAACTCTAGAAAGCTGAAAAGCAACCTTAGCATATTCATGTTCCCCATCACGCAGAGTCTATGCTGGTTTTTAAGCAATGTGTAGCTCATAGTAGATGAGTCAGCCTGAAGATGGAAAGACTTTGTCTGAAATCACAGCAAGAGCTACTTGATCTGGCTTCTTTACTTCACTATAAGTACTTTTTGAAGTTGCAGCTTCACTTTCAGGGGAGAAGGAGAAATACACTGACAGTGACCTCAATACAAATGTCAAAAAGCTTCTACCACACACTCAGAAGTCTTACTGGACTGCAGGAGAGACAGGAAAAGAAGATAATTTGCAGTAAGCAGTGCTCAGCAGCATTTTTAGGAATTTATCAATGTGTTCTCAACTTACTGCTATTTTCCATGTTTCAAACATCCTGAGAATCACAGCACTGTAACAGACAAAAATCTCATTTCGGAGGATGTGTGGATGTCTCTGCATTAAAAACATCTAAACCAAGATAAATCTTTTATATGAACTATTTCTAACTAATAAGGCTGTCAATATTCTTGCACTGCAGGGAGGGGCTTCATCTAAATTAACAATGATACCAAGAAATTGGCAGTGGAATAAGTGATTAAGGACTGGATGCTATAATAAGAACACACATAGACAGGCTGAGGGGAAACACTGAAATCAAATCCAGATTTGACTTCTAAATACCTGTCATGATCCCTGTGTAACCACTGACGTAGTGTGTTTATGAGACATTCATTACTGAACTAGATCAGTGTCAATACCAGCACTTCTAATGTACATTCCTGTAGTAGTACATGCTGCAGTCCACTGTTCTTGCAACATATTAGGAATAAAAAGTGCTTTTAGAAGGAAATGAGAACTTGCAACAATTGTTAGATTCAGGTACAATAGAAATGGATGGAAGAGACTTCAATGAACAGCTGTTTTCATTTGCAAGTTGTAGATTCATAGAATGGTTTGGGTTGGAAGGGACCTTCCTTAAAGATCATCTAACTCCAACCCCACTACCATGGGCAGAAACACCTTCCATTGGACCAGATTGTCATTATGTTTTTTAAAACATTGAGAAACAGAAAGTACTTTCCTTGTAGTTATTGTTCTGGGCATAAAAAGTGGAATTCCGGACAAACTGCAGAAAATATGGCCAATCTGATCCTAAGAACAACTTGAAACAATAGCACAAATACTTTCAGTGGCCCCCTTTATTTCCATCGACTCAATATGTCTGGCTTTCTAATATCCTGTCTCTGATTTATCAATGAACTGAGAATTAATACACTAATTTCCTTCCTAACCTTCAGAGTAACTTCAGAGCTGTCTTCTGAATATCTAGACTAGCTTTCTGTAAATTATAAACCATCAAAATTCAATCCAGATACAGCTAAAAACAGCTCAAAAACTTTGTCTAAATGGCCCCTTTCAGGAAGGCATCCACTTGTTTTGTAGATAATAGTGAATTAGTACTTTTTTCAGATGTGCTAAATACTCTTTACATAAAGGTCTTCTAAGTCTCTAACTATCTAAATGCTTTCTCTGGCCTTCTTATTCCGTGTTTCTCTGTAGCTTCTCAACTCTTCCAGTATCTTTTAGCAGAACCATTCACCAGACTGGAGGCAGAAGTCCAACACTGGCTTCCCCCAGTATCTTTTATGCACAGTGAAACCTTGCCCTAACCTTTATTTTACTGTGCATAGTCCCCTTTTGTACAGATAGTGTTTTCTTGCATGAGTTTAAGTGGTATTGGACTCACATTCTTCAGAGTCATTGCTTCTCAATCTGCAAATCTGACTGGAATTACCTCTTCCTTTGGATTTAACTTTTTTTTTGGCTCTGTTGCAGTACATATTGCTTGCATGAGTCTACTTCGCAAATAGTCCAACTACCTCTGTTCAGACCATTGCTTATGCATTCTCGTTTATAACATTTGCAGGTAATGCAGTGACTTTTTACACCCCAAGCCATCAGAAGAAACCTTCACCAGGACTGATTATTGATTTCATAAATCCCATGCAGTAAGCATTTTACTTGCTGGTGGCTGTTTTTGAGGTTTGTCAGCACATCATTCCTAATACACACAAAAATACCCAACCCAATCTTCATAGAATCAAAGATCACAGAATGTTACAAGTTGGAAGAGACCTTTAAAGGTACAAAGATGTTCTTTCTTTTGCAAGAATCCAGACAGCTGATGTCTCTCCCATGAAGTTTAGCAAATTATTGGAAAAATTTCCAATTGCATTTCAGCAGCTTTTTAACTTGAATGCTACTTTGACTGGCCCTCAGCCAAAGCTCATTGGAGTCAGTGGGAATCTTTCCATTTGCTTCAGTAGCCTTTGGATTAGGTCCATATTAGCTTTCAGATTTGTTCAGACATTTCAGCTATATCTGGCCTTTATTTTCAAGGGCACAGGATATAGAACAATGGCCTGTTTGCTCAATGCAACTTGATATAATGTACTTCATTATAATAATTATAAAATTCTTTCCCTTCTTGATATACTGCGTATATTTGTGCGAATCAAACTGAACTAATTCATATTACTCAGGTAATAAATAACTCCCCTAAGGAAGTAATAGCTGAATTCTTCATACATTCTTTTACTGGAACACTTAAATTAGATTTTTTCTTTTTTTAAACAAAAAGACATGAGATGAAAAAACTGTGTTTTTACAGAACTGTAACATCAACTTATTCAGATATTATATGTAACAACTTTCCAGGCCATTAACAATATTTAACTGCCTCTGTAACACTCAGTGAATTATCTGTCTTCACACTATAGACTGCAATCTGAATTTTCTAGAACTGCCTTAACCTTCTCATAATATGCTGCTTATTGTATAACTTTACACACAAAAATTCACCCATGACTTTGTTTAGTGCTATTACCATGTGTAAACAATTCTTCAACTATCTGACTTGGTAACAGCTGACATTAATAGATGGAAGAACATAAAATGCAGAGAAACTAAATTCTGCTGAACTGCCTTCTCTCAACGTAGTCCAGCACAATATTTTTGTGGTGCCACATGGTGACAACACAACAGTGTTGTGCTCTAACTGGAGAGAAAGCTGTGCCGTTACAGAGAGTTATATGAGGAAGATAATACTAAAGTTATCATCTGTCATATATTCTGGTGAAGAAATTAATATGTTAAAATAAATGAACAACTAATAAATAAAAACAAAACCCAATTTATTGAAAAGACATGTCTGTGCAGGAGAGAACAAAAAACAAGAACCTATTCCCAGCCCTAGGCACTGCATAAGCAGGGCAGTCAGGCAGTGAGGTGGGTAGGCTAATCCCTAGTGCTCTAAAAAATCTGTGCCAGAACTGCTGCTGTTGCAGCTTCTCACCAGGGAAGGCTGCAGATGGCTGTGTTAGCTCACTTGGACTGCACCATTGCCCTCCAGCTGAGCAAGCTTGTTCTGGTTCATTTGGAAAATGAAGGACTCCTGAAACAAACTGTGAGGAGCTGGAAACCTTTAGCTGGGGAAGGGTGATGAGCCGCAGAGGACACCTACTATGAATCAAAAAACCCCGAACGAACACACACACAAGAAAAACCCCAAAAGACAACAAACCAACAAACCAAAGGAGACTAAATTCAGAATAGTCAAGACTTTACTGAAAAGCATTGCCGTCTTTAAACACATATTCCAGGCCTTACACCTACCATGGGCGTAGTAAGTCAGGGGCACTTTTACTCATCTCAGGAGCCCTTTTTTAGATAGACTATGCCCTACCATATTATGTCAAAATACATTCCAGGATTTAAACTCATAGTAAAATACAGCTGTTATGCCAACGTAGACAAAGGCTGGAAGAAAAGTAGAGGTGGAATTATTTGTCCATATTATCTTAGTGGCAGAGCTGACATAGGAAGTCCTGCTTTTCTAACTCCAACCCTGGTACCCCTTCACTACACAAAATACAGAAGCAACATCCATTATTGCAGGTAGCTCAAGATGCAGTTTGGCTTACCGGTCACAGCCAAAAATGGTAAAAATGTATTACATCATAAAACAGAGTAGAAGAGACAGATATGTTTATTTGCCAGCTGTTCAATTATTTATATAAGGCAGGTCAGAAAAAGGCTGATAGCTGCCAAGTTGCAGTGCATCACCTGCTTTACCAGTGGGAACAATGTTGGCAAACTTCTGCATTAAGCATCTCTACTTCAGAAAAAAAAAAATGTATGATACAAAAAAAAAGTGTGCCAGAGGGTAAAACAATCTGTTAGACACTCTTGCCTTGCTATAATCTGTTTATAAACTAATTTTGACTTCTTACAATACTGTTCTTGAATCATGAGCAAGTCAGCAAATTTTTGGAGCATGTTTCTTAAATAGTTGTGTGCTGTCACGTGTAAGAAATACGTCACATATTACATGCTGATAGAATCACAGCATGTTTTAGAATAGAAGGGTCCTTTAAAGGTCATCTAGTCCAAGCCTCCCTTTAGTTAGCAAGGACATCTTCAATTAGATCAGGTTGCCTGGAGCCCTGTCCAACCCATCCTTGAATGTTTCCAGGGATGGGGCTTGTACCACCCCTCTGGGCCACCAGTCCCAGTGCTTCACCACCCTCATTGTAAAAAAAAAAAATAAAAAATAAAAAGCTCTTCTGTATACCTAGTCTAAATCTACCCTCTTTTAATTTAAAACCCTACTCCTTGTCCTATTGTAACAAGTTCTGCTAAAAAGATTTCCCCTATCTTTCCCAGGGGCCCCCTTCAAGTACTGAAAGACTGCAATGATGATTCCCCAGAGCCTTGTCTTCTGAACCATTTGGAAATCAGGGTTTGCATCCTGTCCAGATGAAATGACCTTTAGCATTACGGATGCAGACTTTCTAAGAAACAACTTTTTCTGTGGTTTGGAGAAACCACTGGAGTAACCATATTAAAATGGCAATGATACATTCAGCAGTCACCACCCTCCACACTGCTTATATTTCACTGAGGTCTTTGCTTGAAAAAAAGTATATTGTGATTTTTGATATACATCATTCTCTATATGATATTGACACACTCTTGAAAGTTCAGTTTGATGAAGTTAAACACTGAGGAATGCAGTTACAAATGTATGCAGAGCAAAGGTAATCTAAGAATTGCAGCCTGGCAATCGTAATACACCTCACAACACATGAACAGGAAGCAAAAGACATTTTCTTTAACTGAAAGGTCTGAGGGTCTGCCTTTTACTCTGATTTGTCCTGAGCTGCACATCTAGGTTATGCAATTGCTTTCTACCTTTCATAAATTTAGCTCTTCCTCAAGAATGAATGCATTCTGCTTGAGGAAAACTGAAATGTTACAAGAAATGTTGAGTCTTTCAAAAGAAATCACAAAATATATAATCTTGTAAGTGAGAGTTCTTCTTTAAAACAGGCTTCAATATTCCTAGCACTTTCTGATAAAAGTCCAGAAACACAAAATTCAAAGTTAAAGGTTATTTAATCTCCAGCTCTCAAGGTTCTAAAGAATGTCATCCATGATATTATTGAAATACCTCCCTGGGTATTTTCCTAAAATTCACACTTTTGATGACTTCACACATTATGATATCATTATGGTAAAACAGGGACTGGCAAAAAATGACCATTTTTTCAGTTAATAATGATTTCCAATCTATATTTTAAAAAAGGTCTCATCAAGCCATGTTACACACCCATCCTGTTCCTGCTAAGCCATGTGACATTGTGTAATAGCAAAGTTAAGCACTGTGACTGATCTTCATCAACTGGCAACAGTTCAGCACTCAGACCACAGTTCAATTTACAGTTTTGGCAACTATTTCCAGGACATTCTCCAAACTCTTGCTGCTGACTTTGGGACAAAGTGCCTCTTAGCAAAGAGTCACTGAACGCAGACACTGGATGCTTCACTCCCTGAACAAAAACAAATCATAAACCACTTTCAGTGCATCACTAATGGTCACTGAAAAACAGCTTCTTCAAGGTAATGTTTTCACAAACTTCACTGACTGCACGAAAGATGTCACTCCCTTGCATAATCCCTTTTGATGAACAGCAGAGTGAACCATTGCTGTCGGTTAGCATCCACTTTAATGCTCAATATGGAATATAGCAACCTTTTGAAAACCTGTAGTCAGTTACTTGCTGACACCTTCAAAAATATGTGGGGTATGTGGGATACTGTCTTTCACATTAAATCATCTAAGGCTTTTTTTTGCTATGGTGTACGATTTTCTTGCTGTCAAGGATATCTTCAAACAAGTTGTTAAAAGGATTCAGCAATAACCTTGTTGATAAACTCACCATCCAAAAGAGTTGCTGAGTTTTATAGTGCAGAGTAGAAACCAGAATTGTCCTCCAACTCTTGGCTTCAGTCTATGAAGAACTTGCAGTCCAACAAAACAGCACAAAATACAAAAGTGCCTTTCAGGGCTTTCCTTCTGTGCATTAATCCTTAACAAATCTAGTTTTTCAAAGGGAATAATTCAAATGAAAAAATGTCAATTCTTCAAATGACAAATTTATGGTCATACATGCTGCTCTTGAGTATAAAATTACAGCCATCTATATATATATATATCAACACATATTTTTCAGCCATCTAGGAACATCTCTCGTTTTTCCCCGTGAGGGGTTAATACTCCCTCACAGTCCAGTGGCATAGCCAAACATGATCCTTAAACCAAATCTTCCAAATATATATGAATTAAAACTGAAGGAACCAAACAAATGTGTTTAAAATAACCTGGAACCAGATTAAGGTTACATTATAAATATATTTCTGTTCTCGGAGCTGATGGGTGGCAGCTTCTGCTCAAAGCAGTCTGATAAGCCAGTCTCTACTCAAAGGGACGAATAAACTCATTGAACTACCCAGCTCAGATCTGCTGCTTCTGTTTCAAAAGCCAGATATTTAATTCTCTTCTAGCCTGCCAATGCAATTTCAGAGCCTTGGCTTCCTCACAGACCCTGGTTTTCACTTCTCTAGCTATACCTCTAACTGGAATTCAGGATAATCCATGCCAGAGATATCTAATATTCGGACTTGTTGTCAGGGTGGAATCCAATCTGTAAGACTGGGAAGGGCCATAGGATTATCAGTACAATAATCACAGAGGATGAAGCTATAATGAGCCCTGAACACTTGCTTTTAATCCCTTTTAGAACCTGACATGAGGAACATGACAAACTGACTGTTTGCTGTTAAGTTGTGGATTTCGTGAGGTTTTGGTAATTAGCTGGAGAAAGCAATTTAAAATAACAAATGAACTGTTAGTTTCCATGTTTTTTACACTTTCCTGTGAGCTAAAGACCGTCCACTCACTTAAAAGTGTGGGCTGACATTAGCTTAGAGACTGACTCCTCACTCTCTGCAGGCCTGTCCCAGGCAGAAACCATGAAGAAACCATCTATGAGGCTTTGATCTTCCTTTTTAGCTTTGGGCTCAGGTATCTCGCAGCATGGTGTTGTCAAATGGTTGAATATATTCCATTCTCTTCTGCTTCCAGAGTGTTATCCAAACAGGCAGATCCTAGAGGTTGTTCCGCTAGCTTGTAGTTACTGGTCTTACATCTATTTATACCTATATGGCACCAGGAAACTGCTCCTATTTGGATCCCTTAATACTAGTTTGAAATATCACCCTCATAAATGCCTTCTGTAAGATTTAGGTCCAAAACCAGGTGAACTAAAAAACACTTTGTCAAAATTTCAACTACCTTCTTTTAAAGGCATTGATTTATTTTAAAATGTTTCTTCTTCTAGACATGTCTCTTGAGAAACGAGGAGAATGGAGGAAAGTATAATGCAGTCCAGAGACTCACATGATGAAAGCTATGAATAAATGAGTGGGAAAATAAACCAAAGTAAAGGGCATCTTAAAGACATAATATTCTGATAATAGCACTCATTACAATAAGAGAAAGAAATTGCAGCTGGTAGATTTGAAATGAAAGTATGATTAGTATAGCAAATTGAAAATGCAAATAAAACAGTAATTTCATAACTGCAAGATACAGAAATAACCTTTATAAAAGACATGGCATTGGCAATCATTTGCAGACTTCTAATAAAGAATAGATGTAGTTACCCTCTCTGCCTTAAACGATTGTCAGAAAAGTGCAGGTAGGTTGACAGGCATTACAACAGTGATTAGAGATTGTTACATAGTGCTGCTGTGCATTTTCTTCATTTATCCTAGCAAACAAATAGAAAAATCTTACCACTTCTCCCAAGTCTCTTGTGTACTCTGATGGGCTTCTCACCGTCTTTAAAGTTTGCATGATAGTGCCCCCATTGGTCTTTATGCTTTTCCTGACAATTTTAGGTTTTGCATATGCACTTCTACGTCCAACTAAGTTGCAAAGCGAATTTGATGGACAGGATTGCAGCATAAGAATAGAAGCTGAACTTAAGTTTCTGCACCTACCAAGAGTGTGTCTCATCAAAAAAAAAAAAAAAAAAGGTGATATTTGGAATAGGAATGTTTTTTGCAGGATTCACAGTCAACATTAAGAATTGCTTTTTACTTCTCTTTTACAGGCATCAGGACATTACCAGTTATTAAAAGAAATTGAGGGGAAAAAAACCCTGACATTAATCACCATGGTATATGAAGTTTTTTCAAAGTAATAAGGACCCTGTGAAAAACTGAAGTCTTCTCCATACAAGAAAAATTCTAGCAAGTTATGTGTAAAAATCACAATAAGATAAATAGAGTTTGGAGAAGGCATGAAAACTAAACATAAAACTTTCTAAAAATACATTATTAGGAAACCTGCCAGGGGTTATGAAAGACACAGCCATGTTCACTGTGAAGATCTGGGAAGACACTCATACCAACAATGCTATTTGAAGGTAAAACACTGAAGGATTTACCTCAAATAGAAATATTAATATGAAGAGCTTAGAGAACATAACAGTAACAAAATGACACAGCCAGACAGTATTTACCCAACAATCTAAACTAGCTTAGAAAAATAAACTAGAGCTACAGTGCGCACCCTCCCACTTCAACCTCCCTCTATCAGAGGGCTGGAGGATAGGCTTGGCACAGTACTTAAGAAATGCCATGAAGGGCCAGGCAAACACAAAAAAAAAAAAAAAAAAGGAATAATTCTGCCAAACATAACTATTTAAGCCTTGAAATATTCTGCTGCAGAATGTTGAAGCTAAATGTTCACTCACCTTCAAGAACCAACTGAAAAAAATTCATAGAGAAATCTATAGTTTCTAATCACACCGTTTATATGTCAGCAAGATCTGAGGCACACACAGAGGCTGAAAAAGGAGTGTGGGAGAGTGTCAAGACATGCACGTACTTTTGCCTGTGTGTCACAGTACTGACAGTGTTCTAGATAATCCTGGGTTATAGGAACATTCTGTACTATCTTTTAAATTCATCCTTATTTATATAAGAATTTTCTTTAAATTGTGACCAATTTTGCACTGGAAAAATCTACAGCAGGTTTGGGTTTTTTTAAACAAAACATTTTTTCCCAAATTCCCTAACAAGGCCACTAAGGCACCTCACACATGCACCCAAAAAAACCTAGATGGATTCAGAGGATTCTAAATTAATGTAAATTCATGCTGTGTCACAGCCAAATAATTTAACACTGCGAGTCCTGTTACATAAAGTACAGTGAATCTGTGACAGATCCCTCTGTCTTCACCTTCCTTTGAACCCTTTTCTTGGATCTGAAAAAACAGGTTAGGTGCTTATCCAGCAGATACTCCAACTCAGTGTCTCAGCTTCACCGGTGATTTAACCTACAACCCATGACCACGGGTTAGCACAGCCACACATTCCAGCTCTGCGGGGGAACCAGCAGCACCTGAGTGAGGCAAAGAGATTGCAATGGAAGTATTTTAAGTGTCAACATAGGGATTCACCAGAAGCTGTCTGGCAGAGGATTAGAAATCAATATTGTGCGATTTCATTGTCGTTACAGGTTGGCTACTTTGATGTATTTCTCTATACTTCAGTTTTCCTTTGATGAAAGTTCCTAGCAGTAAATATATTTTCCCATTGAGTCACTTGTGCTCTTTTCTTCAAGTATATCAATAACATACATTTACATGATAGAGCACCTTTTATGTTTTTTTAGCTGTGGGAATTAAAAAATGCTACACAGAAATTTCCATTTTTATTTATCCAGTAGGTTTGCAGCTGTCAGAGCCAATTATTGCCTTCAGCTACTCTGTTTCATTAGATTTTTTTCATATTTTTCATAACTATACACAACAGGAAAAAATTGTGTTTTGCCTTGCTTTACTTTCAGTTGAGGGAGAAGGGGACTAGATTTTGAAAAAAATGTTCTTGCAGTTTTGAAATAAAACTGAACAGATGTACTGAACCATAGTTGTAAGGAAAAAAAAATAGTGTTCTAGCAATGATAATCCAAATTGTCCTCTTTTCACTTGTTTGGACCATGAAGAAGAAACCACATCTGATGCAGTAAAACTCAGTGATTTCTTAAAACTTCAGACATATAGTTTCTGTTAATTTCAATAAAATTGTGTAAACTCTCTTGGCAGCAGAGCAAGCTTTGTTGTCTCTGCAATGTTAATGTAATGGAGATGATAAAAATTATGTTATACTGCATATGTAATGCATGGGTGTTTTTTGTATGGGCATGTACCCATATGCTGTTATTTATCTTTGGAGTTTGCAATTTCGCAAATTGCTAAAATACTTCCACAAAATGTAGAGTCTCAAAATTAGTATTATTTCAAATGTTGTGCAGAACAGATAGCAAACAGTATCTTGTGTTTTGCTGTAAATTCTTGACTGCTGCTGCACATCCTGCATTCCCATTTCAAAACCTTCACGTAGCTTGAAGTATCACTTTGAACAACGGCAGACAACTTTTGAACAATTCCACTGTCTGGGCTAATACAAAGCCACTCTTGTTTAACTGTGCCACTGCTACTGCTGCCACAGAAGAAAGTAGAGCAAGGACAGAGTTTTATATTCCTGCAATATAAAGATATTTCATCATTTTTATTAACTTGTGTTTAATAATTCGCAGAAATACCTGACAGGAGAAAAAAAGATAAAATCTCAATTATACTAAACTCCCAAGTAAATCCGAGGCAAAGATGCCATTGCATTGTCAAAATTACCTATTTGTTTCCTTTAAAAGAAATTACCTTCATATTCTTTTGACTAATCCATATACCTCCCCAGGGAAATTCCTTGTGTAGCACAGGCATAGGTCAAATTGGTCTATTGTTAAAGGTAAGTTAGAGTCAAGTTAATCAGAAATAATATCTTGAAGTGCAGGGGTTTTTTAACTCACAACCTCTTCAAAAAAACAGTCACAGCCCAGAGGATGATAAAAATGAGTAAAGTGAGCAACTTAAGGAGAAAGAGACTTATGTACAGCTGAAAAACTCTAGTAAGAACCCCTTCAATTAAATCAATAAATCTCCCAACAGCATGAGAGAGAAGAAAAGTGCTTTAGTGGTCAGGAGTTAATCTAGAAAATCTACTATCTAATCAATGTGAAATTGCTGACTGAGAAGCAAATGTTGTTTTAAGCTGTTAAAACACATCTGTGTGGATTTTGCCACTTCCCAAACCTTCAAAAAGATCATAGTTTCAGGGGAGGGTGTTGGAGAATGGGCACAAATTAGAGTTTGCATTTTCATACTAAACCTTCTATAAAAAGAGAGCATCATATAGATAGAACCAGTATTACAGAGGGAAAAACAGGCTCATGATTTTGATGGGGAAAACATATTTTGAAATTGCGGAGAACTACAACAATTTCGTGGCATCTGTAAAGAGAGGAACTGCATGTGGATCAAAGAAATTTCAGTAGCAGAAAACACACATCTTTCATGCACAAGCAGCAAAATAAGTTTGCTTACACAAATGCAAACAGAAGCCAAACACGGCTGGCACTGACCAGTTGCATCACAATGTTAACATTAACAGTCTGGACAAGCTGCAAAGCCTTGCTGGAAACTTCAAGGGATAAGAACTAAAGTAACGAGTGGGGAACATTTCCAGAAAAATAAAGAGAAAATAAGGACTGGGACATATAAAGCACTGCAGTAAGGCCAACAGCTATTCTGTTATACCTTCCATTTTTTTATAGTAGTCTGTCTGGCTTTATCCATTTTTGCTCTGCTATATAAATATTATAAGTTATCTCCTGGATGAGATTCTTATAAAAATGAGAAAATTGGAGAGCTGTGGATCAAACAATATTTGCCACATGGTGTCTTCTGTCTGCTTTGACATGAATTCTCGAGTTGGAAATACATCCACCTGTGTTAATAAACATATGACAGACTACAAACTACCTGTTATTTTTTGCTTTCTACCACCAACCTTACATTCCCACAGGCTCTTTTCTACGATATAAATTCCCTACAGGTACTACAACTTCAGATGGTTGTCCACTACATGTGATTTGCAATAGGCACAGAAACATAGGCCAAAAGATTAAAATTGGAAAAGGTTAAAATGCTACTTAAGCTACATATTTCAGCAAAGGGAGAATGAAATGTTTTCTTTTTTGCCACATCAAAATTAAATTAGTGAGGTCTCAAACATTTTGAACAAAACAGAAAACTATTGCTGTTGAAATTGCTAAATGACTTCATTGGAGGGAGTAAGACATAGACTCTTAATTTATTCTTTCCTCAGATCCGTGAAAAAAAAAAAATGTATTTGGAGGAAGGAAAAGAGCAAATTGAATTCATTTTTTCCCCTTTTACTACTAATTTCTATGGTATGTCTATGTTAAAACTGTAACAGTCAAAAGCACCAAGTTCTCTTAGACACCATCTGGCACTGTTAACGGTTTTTAGGGAAGGCTTCATTCATCTTAATGAAAGGATTAGATTTATCAATTATGATATGAAAAACACAGAGGTTATCCTTGATAAGTGAACTTTTAATTGAAAGCAATGATGGGCATTCTTCATAAATATCAAAGGTAACTTGTGAACATATAAGAAATATATTTTGTAACATATTTGCACTTCAAAAAGGATTATGAAATATACATTTCTGTGCTACTTAATTTTTATCTGATACTCTTTGTTCTTTTTAATTTAGAGGAATCCTGGATCAAACAGAAGTCAATTATAGTCATGCATTGTTATCAAGCAAAAACAAATCTTAATAAGGTTTCTACCCCATTTAAGCAGGGTGTCATAATAATAGGAAAACTATTAATATTAAAAATGTTACCTTATTTTAATTATGAGAGTAGATGTGGCATTACTTCTCTAAGCCAATTATGCCACATAAGACTAAAAATAAAGAATTCAGACAGTTTCACTTCAAAGAAAGCCATTAGGAGCTTGTTTGTGAATATTTTGATCCTGTATATTTTGTACTTAGCAAAATTTATCTATGGAGCAATTTTCTCTCCAGACTGCAGTAAATAAGTGTGAACAGCTGCATTCCTACAAGCCCGCACACAGTCTCACCCTATCATTTAACTTAAGCACTGGCAGACTTGGTATCTGGGCAACAGGCATCCTCCATAGAGACTGTGATTGAAAGAGGCACTAACATACTAGAGAAAAACACGAAGCCACGGGCAGCGAGGGATATCTTTAGAGGAACTGAACTCTAAATGGTTGTTTTTCCCCCTGATTAATAAATTTAATGAGAAAAAGGCTGACCAAAAAGGTGACTAAATCTCAAGGAATTATTGCTCAATACTAGTTCAAGCATATGATTTCACGGTTCAGGTAAAAGCAACACCCACACTCCATAAATGGAAGCTGTTTCATTCGTAAAAGAAGGAAAAAATAAATAAAATCTAGAAATTAAAAAAATAATCTGTAATAAAAGTGTAAATTGAGGTAGGAATCCTTCCAAGAATCATTTGGTGGAAGCAGGGTGGAATTAACTTCTGTTTCCTTTAACATACAGCAATAAAATACTGCAACAGCATTCACTCTAGGATAAAAATCCTGCACTAACACAGGTCTCCATTATGATTTTGTTATTGTTTATATAAGCTATGAAAGAAATTCTCATGGTATTTTCCGACATGATTATGACAGCTAATATTCTGTCTCAGGGCAACAACATCTGGATACTTGTTTACTCGATCGTTACTGAAAGGTCTTCCTTGGGAGATTTTTAAGTGTCATTTAGAACAGAAGACTTTCTCCTTTTTTTTTTTCCCCAAAAGATTTATTCTGTCAAAAATACGTATTATAGTACAGAAGTTTAAACTACACTTGTTTTCAACAAAACATAGAATGGTTTGGGTTGAAAAAGACCTTCAGGATCCTCAAGTATAACTGTTAACCTAGCACTGCCAGTTCCACCACTAAACTATGTCCCCAAGCACCATGTCTGCGTATCATTTAAATACCTCCAAGGTCAGTGATTCAACCACCTCCCCAGGAAATCTGCTTCAATACTTGACAACCCTTTCAGTGAAGAAATATTTCCTAACGTCCAGTCTAAACCTCCACTGGCGTAACTTGAGACAAGAAGCTAGACAAGAACTTCTTGTCCTATCACTTGCAACTTAGACTGAATCTCACCTCGCTACAATCTCCTTTCAGGTAGTTGTAGAGAGCCATAAAGTCTCCCCTCAGCCTCCTCTTCTCCAGGCTGAAGAACTCCTCATAAGACTTGCAATCCTATAGAAAAACTATCTGTATATCTAAAAGAAGGATAATCCTATGGTATCCTTAATTATTTACAATACATTATTTATTAATGTAAATAAAATTATCTAATTGCATTACTTTTTTGGAAGCACTCTGCAGAAAAATGAACCTTAAGAGATAATTCCTATTGCCATATTTATTCCACATCCCACTAGTTCTTATACTAGGAAGATATATTCTAGCGTATTTCCAGTCTGTTAAGCAACACATGAGGAATAGTGGAATAAAAAATGTTGGCAATCTTCATACAAAATAAGGTTAAAAATCAGAGTAAGTTTGAAAATGGTGGAGGAAAATCATGGCAAGAAACAGCACCACGCTGGCAGAAAAATGCCTACATATAAACCTTCTCTGTATTTCTTTTCAAGGCTATTTTAGTCTTGGGTCTCAGAATTAAGCAAATTGTACCAAATAAAAGGTAAAATACTAAGTTATGTCTCTGTGTGTGTGTGTGTGTACACGTGTGTATACATGTGTGTGTGTACGTGTGTATGTACATGAATGCAGAAATGTTCTAGAACACATGATGGTTCTAAATACAACAGATACCTCTAGAAGCATCAGTACTGATTTTTTATCTAATGTCAATGAAAATCTGTCCACAGAAGAACAAATACTGTTTAGGGTACCTAAGATTATGACATATTTGATAGACATTCTTTTTCTACATGTAAATCTCCTTTCTCCAGAATTCCATAGTAAGGACAGATCTCTTAACTGACTTCAGAAGCAAAAATACTCTACACAACTTCTACAGTTTTCCTAAATCCTATAAAAATGGCTGAATCAAAAAGAGAAACTTGTGCCAAATATTATGTAGTTTAAGGATTTAACTAAGCACTAAAACAGCAACTTCAATATCGGAAGTAAATTATCAAATAGAATGAGAACGCAGAATGATCTATGAGCATCCATTTGTCTTTCACCAAAATACATACTTACACATGTAATAATGTGAATTTACAGCATGAAAATCAGAAAAAATAATCTCAAGTATTCCATGAATCAGAACACCTTTGGAAGAAATTTGCCAAACAGTTAATAGAGCAATCAGAACACTCGTGGTCAAAACTGGACAAACTCTTAAGAGGGTAAGAGTTTATCAAATGTGAGAACTACAACACAAAGGGATGTTCAAAATCTTTGAGATAAATGAAAGGTTACCAACAGGTCTATAACTAAAAACAGGAGTGAAAAAAATATATTTAAACAACAGATAACTGACAATTTGGAAGAAAGTGGTTTGTGACCCAAAGTCAGCATACCTGGAATTTTTGTGAAGTGAGAGCCAAGGGAAACATTTATATAAAAATTTAGTGTGCTCAGGAATCAGAATGTTTTATTTACAGCTCAGTAATATATCAGGCAAATCAGCACCTGAAACAGCACCCATGCAGCTGAAGCGACTGACGTGATTTGTCAACCACATGCTGTGTGTGATTATTAGCAACTGTGTAGTAGTCATTGGGTGGCCTTTGACAGGATTCTTGGCTCTGAAATAACCTGTTGGTACTCGTGGGCACATAAAGCACAGCTCTGCCCTGAGTGGAATAGCTGAGGCACTACTAAACAAGCATAGAAGCAGCCTTTTGGTTCTGGTACAACTGCTGAGGACACTGGGACAGGACAATAGTTGGTGCAGCCACACTAGGGCAGCCCAAGGGGGTGGCAACTCAACATCCTCACCACAGACTTCCCAGCTTCAGATGCCTTCCACAGCAGGAGCCAGGAGAAGGACTAGTAAGGAGATGGTAATTCTTTACCTTTTTCTCATCCTTCCTCCCTCATCTGACATAAATAAAATTCAGGGATTCTCACAGGTATTTGGCTTTTCCTCAGTGCCACAGTGAGATTATGCATCTCTGCAACACTGTGTGGTGTCAGTCCTCAGGGGAGTCTTTAATATGGGACTTCTTCAGGTCTTGCATACCCAAGGTATGCAAGGTCAGGTCAGTATACCCAAGTGAATAAAAGCCAGTCAGAAAGAAACAGAAGTTGCAAACTCTGAATCTTTATATATGAAAATAAAAATAGATATCTGCTGATCCAATGAGCTAGTAGATTATTATAATGATTTGGTTGAAATTAGATTTCTGAATATTACATATAGTTATTAGACTGTGATTCAGTTAGTTAAAAGAAAAAAAGAAGAAATGCAAAAGCTAACCTTAGGCAACTTGGCAATAGTTTATAATGAAATAAACATCTAAAATTGCTTTCTTGGTTTAGACACATACCATAAACAAGCTAGTTTGACCATAATAAGCAATGACAGCTACAGTTGTTTGATGCGCTTTCACTAGCATAACTGAATTAACCACTGATAGGATCTTCCTATCAGGGGCAACACGACAGATTCTACTCACATACCTTTTTTGTTGCAGGAGTAAAAATATTTAAATTCAAAGCAACCATTTGTAGCAGAATCACAGAGAAAGAGTAAACTACTGGACTGTTTATCCTGAGAATACAGTTTTATAAATCCAGTTTATATCTTTGCTGTTCATAGTGATATTTCTATTACTATAAAGGAAATGCTAAATACAACAAGAGACATACCAACACGAATACGCAATGCATACATTGATGCACCTTCACTTTTGTGAGATTTTGTTGACAGAAATAGATCTGAATTTGAAATCCAAATACAAGCAAAAATGTATTGTGAGGCAGGCTCAGGTAAAGAGAAAAACAAGAAAAATAGAAAGTTTAATGTATAATATTAATGATTGCTTTTGTTTTCTTCTTATTCCGGGGGAATATACCATTTATGAAAGATAATGAAATGCTGCCAACAATGATAATACTTTATCAACAGAAAGAACACATTTCAGAGGACACGAGTAAGAAAGTTGTCCAAGAAAGTGAAGTATTAGCAACAAACTAACTTTTAATGGAATCAACCAAAACCCTGGGTGAATTTATTTTATATGGATATTTGGTCTCCTCACTAAGACCACTACTTTCTTAACTAAGTTCTTTCACACTCTGGCATTTCTTTTATCTCATAAGTGGACTAATTTGACAATGATATTAATGAGTGCTTTAAAGTCAGTTTAGAATAAGGAATTAGAATATGCTTCACCATAAAACAAAGAATTCCCTAGACCAAATTGCAATGACTGTGAAGAAACAGTAACAGCCCTGTTTCTTCTGACCTGGAACTTAATGACTTAATTATTACCTTTAGAATGGTATACTTTTATGGTTTATTACAAATATATAAGTTACATAAGTTAAATTCATAATGAACTTGCCACCATGGTGGTAAGATTATTGCCAATATTATGGCGAAAGACAGTAAGAGAGATCTGCAGCGTTACTTGTCTCACACTGAGAAAGGACATGACTGGACTGTAAGAATAATAATTTCTCGTGTCAAACTACAGGAGGCACAAGATTGAAATTAATGCCTAAGTAAAGCACGGCTACTGTGTTGACTGCTCAGGAGTCTGTATTTTGTCAGAACCCCTCAAGTTCTGCCAGTCTTTGCATTTTAAAGAATGGCTACCCAAATATTACCTAGCTAATACTGAGTACATTCCAGGAAGTGTTCAGCTGCCAAGAATGGAAAGGAGGGCAGGACCTCATGGAGAACTGGAGTGGAAGAGACAGGAACACAAAGGGCTTCACCATCTCCTGCTCCACACACAGATTGCCAGGCCTTTTCTTGGAGTATTTCTATTCAACATTCCACCCCTGGTTTCTCCTAACCACCTGGCAAATGGAATTACTTTATCATGTTATTACTCCTGCTCTTGCTTATATTTTCATTTCTTGATTAAACTAAATCCCTGTTTGGGATTTCAAAGCTGCTTTTCAGGCAGCTCTAACAGTTGTCTCCTTAATTCTTCCTCTCCAACTTCATACCACACACAATGACTTTCTTGTTTGGTTTCATTTATTTCGTTTAAATTCACAAAAAATCAAGAAGAAAAAATACTGAAAGCTATATCAACGTGCAGCTCTACTTAAAGTATGTGAACCCTCTCCAAAAATGCTTCAGACAAAGTATGTCTTGAAAAGCATGAGCAAGCAAGAAACATCATAAACCAGCTGCTTCCAGGATTGCTTAGAGAAAGCTAAGGTCATGTTCCCTTCACAGATAATAAACAAGAGTCCATGCAACTGGAGATGCGGTACGTGGATTAATAACACCTTTTGCTACAGTAATAATGTGTCTGTATTACTTGTTTTTCAGAAGAGTAATTCTCTTCACACTAATAAATCTAAGTGAAGAAATATGGCTTATGTCACAAAAATGTATTGCAGCAGTGCAGTCTTTATCACTGAGGTGAAGAACACCTTTTATGTTTATTACTACACTGTCTTAAAAATGCATTTTAAAAATGTAAGCAGTGCCATTATAGATATTCAGCCAAGCCAAGTGCATTATTCATTATACTTTTGATAAGCTACTTGTCCTATAACGCTTTATCCATGTTATTCGGTATTGACTTTCAAACTTAAAGAAGCCCAGAAGCGTTAACACTTACTGCAAAACACATCTCTGATTTCCTGCACATAGGATGCTAAACAGGCTTCCTACAGCATATTTTCTGAAAGGTCCCCACCTGGGACAGCAACAAGTCTTTCCTGTAAGGGTTAATGGCTCCTCTGCATGTGGAAGGGGGCTTGAGTACCAGAGAAGTTGTTATACTGCGTAGGCATCACATGCTCCCTTCTCAAACTTTTAAGTAGTAGGTACCAAGTTTGCAACAGTGTAGTTCATCTAAGAATGATTCTTGTTTTTTGTATTAACATGAATCAGTCATTTCTGTGTTCTTTTATGACTTGAAGGGAAGACAAAAGAGCAAAGATGCTTTATCTTTTAGGATAATTTGTTGCCTGGGAAATTTCCACTCAAGTTTCCCACTCAGAAGTTGATCTTGTCAGGCACAACACCTATTTGTTTCCAGTCCAGCAATAGATATAAATGAAAAACCTGTAGGACCATTTATCTCAAGAATTAAATGATTACACAGGTGCTATGGTACATACCAGATAGTCTGCTATGGCTACCACACTGAGAGCACTGACAAGCAGCACTTCTGACTTCAGAAATGAGATCTTAATTTGAGAGGGTCTTGACTCCATTTATGCCAATGAATAGAAATTTTATCAATCCCAAATACACTTTCAAATGTCAGGAGAGAACCAAAGCTACTTTCTTTGTGATGGGTAAGAGCCACCACGACAACTCTGGGCTTGATGCTGGTCAAATTTCTACTAAGTCAAGTTCAGAAAAAATCCACTATCTCAGTGGCAGTATGCTGACACAAAACCAGAAAAGCACCAGCCCCATTTTGTATGTGTTGCTTTTCCTGGAGACTGGCAGTACACTGAATCTCGATGTGGCTATTCATATGCTGCCAGGAACTACATGAATTGTCATAGGCAGTTCTATTTCACAGTTCAGAAATCATCACTGAGAGCTCTCCAAACATCTATTTCCCTCCTATTCTTCCCTAAGAGGTTCCCAATCTTTAAGCAGTTTTTTTCGATAACATATTTCTATGAATATTTCTAGCGAAAGGGCAAGATTAGGTGTACACCAGAAAGCATTCTAAAAAAAAAATTGTAATACTTTATAAAATAAAAATAAACTTAATGGAACAAAATATTCTGAAGAGACAACTGCATATACATTCAATTAACATACATACTGTAACAACACATAGAACCGATTGGGAGAAAAAACTAAGTATGGAGCTCTTCAATGGTTTGCAGACAAAGAAATCTGACTACTGCAGATTCTGACTACTGTCCAGGATAACACTGTGTAACCTAATAAATAAGAATTTAGTAATTTTAAATCCCTACTGGCATTAAATGACAATAGCTAACAGCTGTAAAGAAAAAAAAATATTAAGTTCTACACAACACTAGAGTAGGAAAGTCAAATTCAAACCAGTGGAAAGTCCCAATCTCTGAAACTACACTAATGCCAACAAGAACTGACAATGTTTAATCATTACACATGCATATAAATTAAGGAATTAGACATACAAAAGTTATCTAGAAAGACTTTCAGCAGAATAGAATGCTGCACTGATCTGTTATTTCATGCCATCCAAATAACTTTTGAACACATAGCAAGTGTTTAAAGGGTTGTGGGTTTTTTGGTTTTGGCATGAGGTTTTTGTTGTTTGATTAGTTTGTCGGTTTTTAACACATCATTCATAAAGGACTATCAGAGAAGTTTCTTTGATTTTCTCAACAATTTTTAAACAATCTTTTAGTAATAAAAAAGACGTTGCCAGCACACATTTTAGCCTTATCAACTTCAAGCTCAGATAATCTAGAGAGTCCTTTGACCTTAGTCACTTTACCACCAGGCAGAATTCAGCCAAAGAGTAAACTCCATAGAAAAGTGCAGATACTACCAGAAAAATAGAAGGAACAAGATAAAAAATGGGAAAAGTTTA
Organism: Apaloderma vittatum; assembly: GCF_000703405.1. Classification (NCBI taxonomy): domain Eukaryota; kingdom Metazoa; phylum Chordata; class Aves; order Trogoniformes; family Trogonidae; genus Apaloderma; species Apaloderma vittatum. The sequence goes on from NW_009730454.1 coordinate 36,146, forward strand.
AAAGAAAAGCAAAAGTGCTGAAAGGGATAAAAAAAATGAAAGAAGAGACAGAAAACTATCCATATTCACAATTGAGCCAATCCATCACAGAAAATCTATTCAAGAAGATGCTACTATATTGGCATCACAGTTTCCAGTTCCTTTGTTTCTCCATAGGAAACAGCTGTTACGTCCAAGAATCATAACTCACTAGCAAGGCCAGCAACACTACTGGACATGAAAAGGGGCCAGTGAAAAAACACAGGAATCCAGATGGGTTTGGGGAAAAAACGCCATTTAGTGTCAGACAGAACAAACTCCATCCAGAAATGGTCAGACAACGGCTCTCGGAGGATAACTTCACAGAAATCTATTCCCGCTGTTGCTAAAACAATACTTCTTTTTTTTCCTGGCCTTTCTGACTAAGACCTTCTGTACTTGCATATGTAAAAGTAAAAACTTGTGCTTTCATTTTCCTCCAGCAAGGCAGGAAATGAGCAGTGCAACTTCATCATTCACTGATTGCATAAGGCCTGGCTGGATGAGCAGCAGAGGAGAAGTTTTGCTGTTCATTTTTCTACCTATCAACACAGGAACAGCGCTGCCATCACTGAGCTGTCATATCTGAAAGTGCTGGTCCCCAAAGATGCACTGTCTGGCAGAATTACAGACTAGTCATGCAAAGGAAAGAATTTCATATTCTGGAAGCGACATTACAGATAAACTGTTCCTAAACCCATGGGTAAACAGGTATTCTGAGAGTAACGTGTATTTACCAGCTGGCTTTTATGCATTCAAGACTTGGACCATATTGGGTTTGCTTCCTCTGTTTATTATCAAATGAAAAGTAATTATGTATATGAATATTTGTCTGCGAACAACTCCATAAATTGCCAAGTAAGATTCTTAAAGTAATTGAGGTTGTAACCCATAATTGAATTGAAAATATTCCTTCCAAGCTGTGATTCTTTACAAGACAAGCGATATTATCTCTTCAACACGCTTACTGGATTCAGCATTGTGCCTCTACAGTGCATTACTACATTTGGAAAAGCAGCTGGTAATGAACATGCAGCACTTCTTGAGTCTAATAATAAGTGTATAGAACTTAATGATTTTGGCAAGCTTTTAACATTTTATTACTGGCAATGTGTTTCAAAATACTCATGTAACATCACAATAATAAAGAAAACAAAATTGTTGCTCAGAATGTTTACAGAGTAAAAATGTGCAACTTCTCTGCATATCTGATCAAGACAGGGCATAAATTCACCCCTTCCAATTACAATCCACAGGGTTTATCTTAAAAGCAAGTAATATAAGCAAGTATACTGTGAGAAAGTTTGTTTTTACCAGAAAAACAAAAACAAAAAAACCCCATAGTTTTATTCCATCACCAGAGTCTCTTTCTCCGTTCTAATTGCAGATAATTAGAAGACTCTGGAAAAGCGATGCCAACTTTTACTGGGTTCTCTCAGAGACTTTTGAAACCACACTGCAGCTGGAAGAGTGATGTGAGTGGTTACCACTGCTCTGTAAATGCAGAGTAAGAGTCAGATGTCAATGTCTCAACATTCTTCTAAAGCAAGAATGTACTTCAATTTTTTTTCTTGCATTACTGTTATTTCTATCCGAGTTCAGATACTGAATAGTAACTAGGACAGTTATTTAAAATATTCAATTTCTTATTGTTTCTGAAGGTCCAGTCTTCCTCTGCTAACACTTTAACTCCTCTACTACCACCGCTAAAGTGCAAAAAAAGTGTTTCCCAGGTACACAAAGCCACCAATGGTCATCAATAGGTTCACCATATAAAGACATAAAATTAGAAGAAATTGCCACAATAATTAAGAGTTATCTAATGCAAGCTTTAATGCATGGTGTGGTTTTGTATGACTGATTGTTAAATATTGTTGAAGAAAATATTGATATGTCAAGAAGTTACACGAAAGACTTCAAGAGGCTCACGTTAAGCAAAATATCATTATCTCTAGCTCACCATTTCCCTCTATTCTGGTCTGAAAGCCTCACAGAGGTGCCAATTAAGTCTTTTGAAGTTTGGGGCTGGGCTGGCCACTAAACCTTAATAGATACTTTCATCACCTCATCCCAGGGTAGGGTAACAGGGGAAGCAGGGGGAATAAAAAACCAAACAACTTGGAACAGTTTACTGAAAAAGAATATATTATTAGCAATAATAATGATGATGTTGAACTATATACTGATATATACAAGTATATAAACATGTATATACACTATAGATATACATGTATATACAAGTATATAAAAATGTTGGAGCAAGTGCAGAAGAGGGCAACAAAGCTGGCAAAGGGCCTGGAGAATAGATCCTACAAGGAGCGATTGAGGGAGCTGGGTCTGTTCAGTTTGATGAAGAGGAGGCTGAGGGGGGATCTCAACATGCTCTACAATTACTTGAAAGGACATTGTGGAGAGGTTGGTGCTGGTCTCTTCTTACAGGTAATTAGAGACAGAACCAGAGGGAATGGTTGCAAGTTACAACAGGGCAGGTTTAGGCTGGACATTAGGAAGAAATTCTTCATGGAAAGAGTGGTCAGACACTGGAACAGACTGCCTAGGGAGGTGGTTGAGTCGCCATCCCTGGATGTGTTCAAGTGTCACTTAGATGTGGTGTTGGGTGATATGGTTTAGGGGTGAACTTGTAGTGTAGTTCAATGGTTGGACTCCATGATCCCAAGGGTCTTTTCCAACCTGAATTGTTCTATGATTCTATGATACTCCAAGATACCAGAGAATATGTTAATGTAGAACCCAGGCCTTCCAGATGGCAACTAGGCCTCAGGCAGAAAATGCCCAGGCTGCAGTCAGTAGCAGACAGAAGGGGCCAACACCAGAGCCCTGGTAACAGTCAAATAAAAAAAAACAAACAGAAAAGGAGACCTTAGACCTCCTACCTTGGAAAACAGCAATCTGTGCTGAGTAAGAGTGCTCCTCCATGGTGCTAAAAGGATACAGGAACAACAGCAGCACAGGCAGTGATAACAAAGAGCCACCATCAAGCATCTCAGCACAGCAGCAACTAAAGAACTGAGGGCTCTTCTTGAGGGTCCTTATATACTGATTACATGGGAAGGAACACTGTGATTGGCCCATTTAGGTCACCTGACCCATCCTCTCCTCCCCATTGGCACAGCTGCCCCCTCCTCCATTGTGCTTGCCCCCTGTGCCAGGAGGCCCAGAGAATCTCCAGCCTGATGGTCACAGGACATGTTTTTGAACAGCTAAGGTATTCATTTCTTTTTAAAATATATCTACGTTTTCCACAATTTTCTTCAATCTTTAATAGGGGGAAGTACAAACACTGCAAAATCTGCCTTAAATTCAGGCAATATTTTTCTGTAAAATATCCCCATAATGGCTCTACATTCAAAGAAGATAACAAGACTAATAACAGTGGAGGGAATAATGGTAGTTTAAAATAATTCTAAGACATGAAATTAAAGAACTATTCAAAGATCCAGTACTCTATTCATGACAAAAGAACAGGGAAACGAACAGGAGTTTTCTCACATTTAATTGCCTGTCATTTTGTTAAAGAAAAAATAAAATCAAACATTTTATTGATATATCCTCTTCCTGAGAAAAATCACTTGAACAGTTCACAACTCCTTCACAGCTTCTGATAGACCTGTGTGTTGGGTTTGTGTCTGGTGGGGTTTTGGTAGCAGGGGGCTAGAGGGATGGCTCCTTTGAGAATCTTCTAGAGACTACCCCTGGTACAAGTCAGACTCACCTCTGGCCAAGGCAATCAGCGCTGGAGGAGTTCTTGGAGATCCACAGCCTGTGAGAAGGACTCACATTGGAGAAGTTTGTGGAGGATGGTCTTCCATGACAGGGACACCATGTTGCAAGAGGGAGAGAGTGTGAGGAGCCCTTCCCCTGAGGAGGAAGAAACGGCATGGACAAGGCATCACAGACTACCTGCAACCCCCATTCCATGCCATGAGTTACAAAAGCACTCCTTCAAGCTCAAGTGTTTTTTGTTTGTTTCATGTGTTCTTTTTCGTTCAGTTTTCGGTGGCTCTTTGGTGTTCTTTTTTCTTAAACAATCGGCCTTGTGTTTTGGCCTTCCCCTGCCAGTCTGTTCAGGTGCTTTGCATTTTTGCCCAACATTGTATCAGTGGTAGATCGTCTACAATTTTTCTTAGAAGGAAAGCTACACTTACCATCATGGAATGCAGATTCCATTGTCCAAAGAGCACTCCAGCGCCATTTCTTCAGCTGTCTTGCCTTAGTCAGGGACTGTTCAGGGTGGGGGCCGCTGTGGCAAGGCAGCCGCCTCCATCCCATGCCTTCTCCTCCTCCTTCTTCCCTCAGGTGTCACCCAGGCAATCCCAACCAGTGCCACAGGGCAGCCGGAGCCAGGCCTCGTCCCTCCGTGGCAACAGGCTGTCACAGATCCCCCGCCCAGTCAGAAGGAGCGCAGCCGGCAGACACTCATATCATCTGCCGTATCCTCACACCATCCTCACATGCTTACAGGGGCAGAGCTGCAAGGGTGCAGAGCAGGAGGCCTCGCCTGCATAGCCATGGAGGTGTGAAGCGGACAGCCTGGTACCTAACAAGAGAATTCCAGGCTAAGGCTGTCCCTGAGAGGAGGAGGAGCAGGAGGAGCAGGAGCAATGGGAAGAATGCAGGGACCAAGAGCTGTCGAAGGCATCTGCATCTACAGCATCTGGGTCAACCCCTCGGTTCCGGAGCTCTTCCTGGACCCTCACGCTGGGCCCCAGCAGGAGCCCGCCTGGCCCAGCAGCAGCACAGGCCCAGAGGCAGCAGGAGGGGCAGCTGATGAGCTGCAGGGCGCATCTCCTGCCCGGAAAGGTCCCACCAATGCTGAGTCAGCAGCTTCTGTTCTGGCTGGGGCTGCTAATGAAGAGCCTCTCAGTACCACGGTGCAAGAAGAAGCAAAGGCACCAGTTCCACCTGCCTCCAGGAAGCAGGACAAAGTAACAGAGATGGTTCTGCCCTAGCCTCAGAGCAGCAGCAGCACAGGCCCAGAGGCAGCCAGAAAGGGAATTGATGACCTGCAAAGAGCATCTCCTGCCCTGGTGGGTGCCACAGATGTCAAGCTGGCAGCTTCTGACCTGGCCGGGGCTCCTGAAGAAGAGCCTCTCGCTCCCACAGCACAAGAGGAGCTGAAGGCACCGGCTTCTCCCAGCTTTGGTGAGCAGGCCACGGCAGCAGAGGTGGAGAGCCAGGCCCCTGCTGCACAAAGCCCCACAGCCTGCACCACGACACTGCTGGTCACAAAGCAGGACATCGTGAGGAAGACTGTGATCCAGGTCTTGGCTGCGATCCAGACACCCGGCCAGCAGCTGGTGGAAGAGCGAGAGGTGGCACAAAGCGTGGATGGGGCAGCAATAACACCTGCAGCACCTCAGGACACTGAGACTGCCTTGGCTGGAGAGCCTCAGGGAGAGACCAGCACCACCTCCCTCATCCCAGCAACATGTGAGGATGGAGAAAACACGGCTTCTCTCAAGCCACAGGACCATCAAGGAGAGGCCAGCACAGCCATTGTCTCCCCTGAAGCTCAGGAGGAGCAAGATTCGCTGCCTCAGCAGCCTCCTGCACACGCTGTTGCGGCCCACCTTGCCGCAGCAGAGGAGGACGCATTGTCTCATCCCACACAAGCGGCCTCTGAGCATAGAGGTGATGCTCAGCCCTCCTCCAGCAGCAGGGACATGCCTGAGGATGACCAAGGTACGTTCCTGAGTCGAGCGTCGCCC